>NC_092000.1:4945246-5152746 GCF_044704955.1 Pristiophorus japonicus | reverse complement strand
GAAAAAAACATAGAAAATAGGTGCAGGAGTAGGCCATTCGGCCCTTCGAGCCTGCACCGCCATTCAATAAGATCATGGCTGATCATTCCCTCAGTACCCCTTTCCTGCTTTCTCTCCATACCCCTTGGTCCCTTTAGCCGTAAGGGCCATATCTAACTCCCTCTTGAACACGTCCAATGAACTGGCCTCTGCGGCAGGGAATTCCACAGGTTAACAACTCTCTGAGTGAAGAAGTTTCTCCTCATCTCAGTCCTAAATGGCTTACTCCTTATCCTTAGACTATGTCCCCTGGTTCTGGACTTCCCCAACATCAGGAACATTCTTCCCGCATCTAACCTGTCCAGTCCCGTCAGAATGTTATATGTATCTATGAGATCCCCTCTCATCCTTCTAAACTCCAGTGAATACAGGCCCAGTCGATCCAGTCTCTCCTTATATGTCAGTCCTGCCATCCCGGGAATCAATCTGGTGAACCTTCACTGCACTCCCTCAATAGCAAGAACGTCCTTCCTCAGATTTGGAGACCAAAACTGAGCACAATATTCTAGGTGAGACCTTCCTGCTCCTATACTCAAATCCCCTTGCTATGAAGACCAACATACCATTTGCCTTCTTCACCGCCTGCTGTACCTGCATGCCAACTTTCAATGACTGGTGTACCATGACACCAAGGTCTCATTGCACCTCCCCTTTTCCTAATCTGCCACCATTCAGATAATATTCTGCCTTCGTGTTTTTGCCACTAAAGTGGATAACCTCACATTTATCCACATTATACTGCATCTGCCACTCGTTTGCCCACTCACCTAACCTGTCCAAGTCACCCTGCAGCCTTTTAGCGTCCTCCTCACAGCTCACACCGCACCCAGTTTAGTGTCATCTGCAAACTTGGAGATATTACACTCAATTCCCTCATCCAAATCATTAATGTATCTTGTAAAGAGCTGGGGTCCCAGCACTGAGCCCTGCGGCACCCCACTAGTCACTGCCTGCCATTCTGAAAAGGACCCAATTATCCCGACTCTTTGCTTCCTGTCTGCCAACCAGTTCTCTATCCACGTCAGTACATTACCCCCAATACCATGTGCTTTGATTTTGCACACCAATCTCTTGTGTGGGACCTTGTCAAAAGCCTTTTGAAAGTCCAAATACACCACATCCACTGGTTCTCCCTTGTCCACTCTACTAGTTACATCTTCAAAAAATTCTCGAAGATTTGTCAAGCAGGATTTCCCTTTCATAAATCCATGCTGACTTGGACCGATCTCGTCACTGCTTACCAAATGGGCTGCTATTTCATTTTTAATAGTTGATTCCAACATTTTCCCCACTACTGATGTCAGGCTAACCAGTCTATAATTACCCGCCTTCTCTCTCCCTCCCTTCTTAAAAAGTGGTGTTACATTAGCTACCCTCCAGTCCATAGGAACTGATCCAGAGTCGATAGACTGTTGGAAAATGATCACCAATGCATCCACTATTTCTAGGGCCACTTCCTTAAGTACTCTGGGATGCAGACTATCAGGCCCCGGGGATTTATCGGCCTTCAATCCCATCAATTTCCCTAACACAATTTCCCGCCTAATAAGGATTTCCTTCAGTTCCTCCTCCTCACTAGACCCTCGGTCCCTTAGTATCTCCGGAAGGTTATTTGTGTCTTCCTTTGTGAAGACAGAACCAAAGTATTTGTTTCACTGGTCCGCCTTTTCTTTGTTCCCCATTATAAATTCACCTGAATCTAACTGCAAGGGACCTACGTTTGTCTTCACTAATTCTACCTTTTTCTCTTCACGTATCAAGAGAAGCTTTTGCAGTCAGTTTTTATGTTCCCTGCAAGCTTCCTCTCATACTCTATTTTCCCCCTCCTAATTAAACCCTTTGTCCTCCTCTGCTGAATTCTAAATTTCTCCCAGTCCTCAGGTTTGCTGCTTTCTCTGGCCAATTTATATGCCTCTTCCTTGGATTTAACACTATCCCTAATTTCCTTTGTTAGCCACGGTTCAGCCACCTTCCTCATTTTATTTTTACTCCAGACAGGGATGTACAATTGTTGAAGTTCATCCATGTGATCTTTAAATGTTTGCCATTGCCTATCCACCGTCAACCCTTTAAGTATCACTCGTCAGTCTATCCTAGCCAATTCACATCTCATACCATCGAAGTTATCTTTCCCCAAGTTCAGGACCCTCGTCTCTGAATTAACTGTGTCACTCTCCATCTTAATAAAGAATTCTACCATATTATGGTCACTCTTCCCCAAGGGGCCTCGCACAACAAGATTGCTAATTAGTCCTTTCTCATTGCACATCACCCAGTCATTTTAAGGATGTCCAGACCTTGGAGAAGGGTGCTGTGAATTACTGGAGCAGTGCCAGGGATAGGGGGTTTTCCGTTATGTGGCGAGACTAGAGAAGTTGGAGTTGGTGTCCTTAGAGCCGAGAAGTTTCAGGGGAGATTTGATAGAGGGGTTCAAAATTATCAAT
Source organism: Pristiophorus japonicus (assembly GCF_044704955.1). Classification (NCBI taxonomy): domain Eukaryota; kingdom Metazoa; phylum Chordata; class Chondrichthyes; family Pristiophoridae; genus Pristiophorus; species Pristiophorus japonicus. The sequence continues at coordinate 5,150,263 of NC_092000.1, read as the reverse complement.
GCTTTTGATAGAATAAATGGGGAGATCTGCTTCCAGTGGCGGGAGGGTCAGTAACCAGAGGGACACAGATTTAAGGTAGTTGGCAAAAGAACCAGAGGGGGAGAGGAGGAGAATGTGTTTACGCAGCGAGTTGTTGTGATCGGGAACGCGCTGCCTGAAAGGGCGGTGGGAGCAGGTTCAAGAGTGACTTTATAAAGGAGAATTGGATAAATACTCGAAAAGGAAAATTTTGCAGGTCTGTGAGGAAAGAGCAGGGGGGAGGGGGACTAATGGGATCGCTCTTTCACAGAGCCAGCACAGGCACGATGGGCTGAATGGCCTCCTCCTGTGCTCGAAGATTCTATGATTTCAGTAACATAACTCGGCGTTAAACATTCCACAGCTGGGTTCATCTGGACAAGAAATACTGGAAATATGCAGGTCTGTCAGCAATGTACAATATAGAAACAGAACTTCATGGAAATACAAAATGGTTCTACATCTGAAAGAACATTCTATTGCATTGTGTCCTTTTGAAATCTGCTTTTTAACTCTGTGACTAGTGGGTGCCCCGCTATGTTGCTCACGGGTAGTTTGGGCGCTGGAGCACACTCGTGGTATTAACCCACTATTGTAGTTTGACATCCTGTCAGGACTCCATTCCATTCTCCCAGTTTCTCCGTCTCCGTCGTATCTGCTCTGACAACACCACCTTCCACACTAGTGCTTCTAACGTGTCTTCCTTTTTCCTCAACCGAGGATTCCCCTCCGCCATGGTTAACATGGCCCTCAACCGTGTCCATTCTATTTCCCGCACCTCTGCTCTCACCCCTCCCCCTCCCTCCCAGAACCACGACAGGGTTCCCCTTGTCCTCACCTTTCACCCCACCAGCCTCCACATTCAATGGATCATCCTCCGCCATTTCCACCACCTCCAGCGTGGATCCCACCACCCAATCACATCTCCCCCTCCTCTCCTCTCTCAGCGTTCCGAAGGGACCACTCCCTCCCCGACGCCCTGGTCCATTCCGCAGTCACCCCCAGCGCCCCCTCCCCTTCCCACGGCACCTTCCCGTACAAGCGCAGGAGATGCCACACCTGCCCTTATACCTCCTCCCTCCCCACTGTCCCGGGCCCCAAACACTCCTTCCAGGTGAAGCAGCGATTTACTTGTACTGCTTGCAATGTAGTATACTGTATTCGCTGCTCACCATGTGGTCTCCTCTACATTGGAGAGACCAAACGCAGATTGGGGTGACCGCTTTGCGGAGCACCTCCGTTCAGTCCGTAAGTGTGACCCCGAGCTTCCGGTCGCCTGTCACTTTAATTCCCCGCTCCACTCCCACTCTGACCTCTCCATCCTCGGCCTCCTACACTGTTCCAACAAAACTCAACGCAAGCTCAAGGAACAGAACCTCATCTTTCGATTAGGCACTTTACAGCCTTCGGGACTCAACATCGAGTTCAACAATTTCAGATAAGCCCTGCCCACTTTTGGCTCCCTTTCCCCCCCCCTGGTTTTGTGGGGGGGTTTTCTCTTTGTCTCCAATGGCAGCAGGTAATTATCCCGCCATTCACACCCTATCCAGACTAACCTTTTTCTAACTTCTGCCATTACCATTTCAATTGGGCTCATCATCTCTTGTGTCTCTCTAATCTCTCCTGCCTTCCACCCTATCACAGACCTTCCCTTTTGTTCATTCCTGCCCTCCCCCTTTCACTGCTCCTTAACAATCTGTTCATCTCTAACATTCGCCACTTCTGACCAAGGGTCATCGACCCGAAACGTTAACTCTGTTTCTCTCTCCACAGATGCTGCCCGACCTGGAGTGTTTCCAGCATTTTCTGTTTTTATTTCAGATTCCAGCATCCGCAGTATTTAGCCTTTTGTGTTATAGTTTGACCCTTTCGGGTCACTTTTATTAATAGGCAAATCCAGATAATTGTATCTGCTGCGGTTAGTCTGCAGGCAGCTTAAGTGCTCGTAATCTTCAGGCTCCAGATCAATGAGTTTTATTGTTTCAAAATGTTCATGCATTTGTAATAAAGTGTGAAACTTGGATACCTGATGTGCGATGTCTCGAGTGTGACGATTGCATCATAAGCTGCATGGCCGCACAGCTCTCGGCATCTCCCGCGCAGTCTGCTCGCCAGCATTTCACCCCATACACAGCACCCATCCACCCACACCCCATACACAGCACCCACCCACACACACCCCATACACAGCACCCATCCACCCACACACACACACACACACAGCACCCACACCCCACACACAGCACCCACACCCCACCCACAGCACCCACCCACACACACAACCCACCCACACACAGCACCCACACCCCATACACAGCACCCACCCACCCACACCCCATACACAGCACCCACCACCCACACCCCATACACAGCACCCACCCACACACACAACCCACCCACACACAGCACCCACCCACACACACACACACACACACCCCACCCACAGCACCCACCCACACACACAACACACCCACACCCCATACACAGCACCCACCCACCCACACACACACACACACACAGCACCCACACCCCACACACAGCACCCACACCCCACCCACAGCACCCACCCACACACACAACACACCCACACCCCATACACAGCACCCACCCACCCACACACACACAGCACCCACACCCCACACACAGCACCCACACCCCATACACAGCACCCACCCACACACACAACCCACCCACACACAGCACCCACCCACACACACACACACACAGCACCCACACCCCACACACAGCACCCACACCCCACCCACAGCACCCACCCACACACAGCACCCACACCCCACCCACCCACACACAGCACCCATCCACCCACACACACACACAGCACCCACACCCCACACACAGCACCCACACCCCACACACAACCCACCCACACACAGCACCCACCCACACACACACACACACACAGCACCCACACCCCACACACAGCACCCACACCCCACACACAGCACCCACCCACCCACACACACACACACAGCACCCACACCCCACACACAGCACCCACCCACCCACACACACAGCACCCACCCATAAACACAGCACCCACACACAGCACCCACACCCCACACACAGCACCCACCTACACACACCACCCACCCACAGCACCCACACCCCACCCACACACACAGCACCCACCCACCCACACACACACACACACACAGCACCCACACCCCACACACAGCACCCACCCACCCACACACACAGCACCCACCCACACACACAGCACCCACTCACCCACAGCACCCACACCCCACACACAGCACCCACCTGCACACACCACCCACCCACAGCACCCACACCCCACCCACAGCACCCACCCACCCACCCACACACAGCACCCACACCCCACCCACAGCTCTCACCCACGCACATAGCACTCACCCACACACACACAGCACCCACACCCCACCCACCCACACACACAGCACCCATCCACACACACAGCACCCACCCACACACAAACAGCACCCACACACAGCACCCACTCCCTACACACAGCACCCAGCCACACACACACACACCACACCCACATCCCACACACAGCACCCACACCCTGCCCATCATTATCACAGGCAGTCCCTCGAGGTCGAGGAAGACTTGCTTCCACTCTCAGGTGACTGAACAGTCCAATACGGGAATTACAGTCTCTGTCACAGGTGGGACAGACAGTGGTTGAAGGGAAGGGGTGGGTGGGGAGTCTGGTTTGCCGCACGCTCCTTCCGCTGCCTGCGCTTGGTTTCTGCACGCTCTCGGCGATGAAACTCGAGGTGGGCGGTCTTTGGGCCAGGGATTCCCAGGTGCCGGTGGGGATGTTGCATTTTATCAAGGGACACCCCACTCACCCACAGTTGGAAGCTGAGTGTTAGGCTGAAATGCTGAAAATTATCTTAAAAAAACAGAAAATTGACATATATGGCTTACTACACAGGGTCGTGCCTTTTATTACAAGGCAGAAAGAATGCTACATATTTTATGAAAGAGATAAAGCCTTGTATTTCTACAATGCCCTTCATGACCTCAGGGTGTCCCAAAGCGTTTACAGCCAATGAGGTACTTTTGAAGTGTATTCACAGTTGTTCCCTTTATAAAGTCACTATTGAATCTGCTCCCACCGCCCTTCCAGGCAGCACAACAAACCACCTCGAGTTCAAAATTCTCATCCTTGTTTACAAATCCCTCCATGGCCCTCGCCCCCTCCCTATCTCTGTAATCTCCTCCAGCCCTACAACCCCCCGAGATGTCTGCGCTCCTCTAATTCTGCCCCCCTGACCATCCCTGATTATAATCGCTCCACCATCGGTGGCCGTGCCTTCTGTTGCCTGGGCCCCAAGCTCTGGAACTCTCTGCCTTAACTTCACTCCCTCTTCATCTCTCTCCCGTCCTTCAAGACATTCCTTAAAACCTACCTCTTCCTGTCCTAATTTCTCCTTTTGTGGCTCGGTGTCAAATTGTTTGTCTCATAATACTTCTGTGAAGCGCCTTGGGATGTTTCACTGCGCTCAAGGTGCTATATGAATACAAGTTGTTGTTGTAATGTAGGAAACGTGGCAGCCAATTTACGCACAGCAAGCTCCCACAAACAGCAATGTGATAATGACCAGATAATCTGCTTTTAGTGATGTTGATTGAGGGATAAATATTGGCCCCAGGACACCGGGGATAACTCCCCTGCTCTTCTTTGAAATAGTGCCGTGGGATCTTTTGCATCCACCTCAGAGAGCAGACGGGACCTTGGTTTAACATTCGAAAGACAGCACCTCTGACAGTGCGGCGCTCCCTCAGTACTGCCCCTCTGACAATGCGGCGCTCCTTCATTACTGCCCTCTGACAGTGCAGTGCTCCCTCAGTACTGCCCCTCTGACAATGCGGCGCTCCTTCATTACTGCCCTCCGACAGTGCAGTGCTCCCTCAGTACTGCCCCTCCGACAGTGCAGTGCTCCCTCAGTACTGCCCCTCCGACAGTGCAGCGCTCCCTCAGTACTGCCCTTCCGACAGTGCAGCGCTCCCTCAGTATTGCCCCTCCGACAGTTCAGCACTCCCTCAGTACTGCCCTCCGACAGTTCAGCACTTCCTCAGTACTGCCCTCCGACAGTGCAGCACTCCCTTAGTACTGCCCTCCGCCAGTGCAGCGCTCCCTCAGTACTGCCCCTCCGACAGTGCGACACTCCCTCAGTACTGCCCTCCGACAGTGTAGCGCTCCCTCAGCATTGCCCCTCCGACAGTGCAGCACTCCCTCAGCACTGCCCCTCCGACAATGCAGCACTCCCTCAGTACTGCCCTCCGACAGTGTAGCGCTCCCTCAGCACTGCCCCTCCGACAGTGCAGCACTCCCTCAGCACTGCCCCTCCGACAATGCAGCACTCCCTCAGTACTGCCCCTCCGACAGTGTAGCGCTCCCTCAGCACTGCCCCTCCAACAGTGCAGCACTCCCTCAGCACTGCCCCTCCGACAGTGCAGCACTTCCTCAGCACTGCACTGGGAGCATCAGCCTAGATTACGAGCTCAAGTCTGTGGAATGGGACTTGAACCCACAACCTTCTGACTCAGAGGCGGGAGTGCTGCCCACTGAGCCATGGCTGACTCCATGGGCACTTTTAGAGAGAATACATTTTATTCCTAGGAGGAATAAATTGCTACAGATTGGATTTGGTCTCAGAAGTGCGGTGCATGGGCATGTAATATGACAATACTATGCGTCAAAGAATTTGTGCAGGGAACCTGTTATTCAAGAAAAATTATGGTAAAGGTTTAGACTTGTTTCATGCTGATTTAGAAGAAGGGACACTCTCAGAATTGAATTATTTTCTCTTGTAGTATATTTGTCAATCTCAGAAAATGAATGTTCCGTACGGGGATTGGTCCCAGTGTCCTGGCAAACATTCAAGTTTCAACCAACACCACCGAGACAGATTAATTGGTCATTTATCTCATGGCTCTTTATGGGATCTTGCTGTGTGCAAATCGGCTCTCATGTTTGCCTACATTACAACATGGCTACACCTCCAAAGTGCTTCATTGGCTGTGAAGTGCTTTGGGATGGCCTGGCCGCGTGAATGGCGTTATAGAAATGCAACTCTTCCTTCTGCCGCCCTGCAAGCCAACCTCGAATAGAAACATAGAAAATAGGTGCAGGAGTAGGCCATTCAGCCCTTCGAGCCTGCACCACCATTCAATATGATCATGGCTGAACATGCAACTTCAGTACCCCATTCCTGCTTTCTCTCCATACCCCTTGATCCCTTTAGCCGTAAGGGCCACATCTAACTCCCTTTTGAATATATCTAACGAACCGGCATCAACAACTCTCTGTGGTAGGGAATTCCACAGGTTCACAATTCTCTGAGTGAAGAAGTTTCTCCTCATCTCGGTCCTAAATGGCTTACCCCTTATCCTTAGACTGTGTGCCCTGGTTCTGGACTTCCCCAACATCGGGAACATTCTTCCTGCATCTAACCTGTCCAGTCCCATCAGAATTTTATATGTTTCTATGAGATCCCCTCTCATTCTTCTAAATTCCAGTGAATATAAGCCCAGTCGGTCCAGTCTTTCTTCATATGTCAGTCCTGCCATCCCGGGAATCAGTCTGGTGAACCTTTGCTGCACTTCCTCAATATCAAGGATGTCCTTCCTCGGATTAGGAATAGGGAACTCTCACTTTGAAGTTGAAAGGATATATTCATTCAAACCGCTGGGAAAAGCAATAGGAATAAAACTGGACGGACCACCGGGCATCGAACTAGACACCGGACACAGACACCCTCCTTAACCGCACTGTGGGAGCACCTTCACCACACGGGACTGCAGCGGTTCAAGAAGGCGGCTCACCAGCACCTTCTCAAGAGGCAATTAGGGAGGGGCAATAAATGCCGGCCTTGCCAGCAACGCCCACATCCCAGTAATGAATAAAATAAATAAGGAGTGGTTTACATGACATTGATAGCGTTGCCTCACAGCGCCAGAGTACCACAATAGCAGAACGCTGACTGCGATTAAACTGACTGGTCATAACTGCAAATGTGGTTAGAACAAGACAGGACTAGTGCATAGATATCAAACTACATAGATATCAACATATTTCTCAGAATATAATCACATGGGAAAGACTAAACAATTTGAATGAAACTAAATTCGAACAGCCACGTAGAAGAACTCGGTTTAAAAAGAAAGACTTGCATTTATATAGCGCCTTTCACAACCACTGGACGTCCCAAAGTGCTTTACAGCCAATGAAGTACTTTTTGGAGTGCAGTCACTGTTATAATGTGGGAAACGCGGCAGCCAAATTGCGCACAGCAAGCTCCCACACACAGCAATGTGATAATTAACAGATAATCTGTTTTTGTTATGTTGAGGGATAAATATTGGCCCCAGAACACCGGGGATAACTCCCCTGCTCTTCTTTGAAATAGTGGCCGTGGGATCTTTTACACCACCCGAGAGAGCAGAGTCCGAAAGATGGCACCTCCGACAGTGCGGCGCTCCCTCAGTACTGCCCATTTGACAGTGCAGTGCTCCCTCAGTACTGCCCCTCCGACAGCGCGGCGCTCCCTCAGTACTGCCCATTTGACAGTGCGGCACTCCCTCAGTACTGCCCGTCCGACAATGCGGCACTCCCTCAGTACTGCCCCTCCGACAGTGCGGCACTCCCTCAGTACTGCCCCTCCGATCAGTACTGCCCCCTCCGACAGTGCGGCGCTCCCTCAGTACTGCCCCTCCGACAGTGCGGCGCTCCCTCAGTACTGCCCCTCCGACAGTGCGGCGCTCCCTCAGTACTGCCCCTCCGACAGTGCGGCACTCCCTCAGTACTGCCCCTCCGACAGCGCGGCACTCCCTCAGTACTGCCCATTTGACAGTGCGGCGCTCCATCAGTACTGCCCCTCCGACAGTGCGGTGCTCCCTCAGTACTGCCCCTCCGACAGTGCGGCGTTCCCTCAGTACTGCCCATTTGACAGTGCGGTGCTCCCTCAGTACTGCCCCTCCGACAGTGCGGCGTTCCCTCAGTACTGCCCATTTGACAGTGCGGCACTCCCTCAGTACTGTCCGTCCGACAGTGCAGCACTCCCTCAGTACTGCCCCTCCGACAATGCGGCACTCCCTCAGTACTGCCCCTCCGACAGTGCGGCACTCCCTCAGTACTGCCCCTCCGATCAGTACTGCCCCCTCCGACAGTGCGGCGCTCCCTCAGTACTGCCCCACCGACAGTGCGGCGCTCCCTCAGTACTGCCCCTCCGACAGTGCGGCGCTCCCTCAGTACTGCCCCTCCGACAGTGCGGCACTCCCTCAGTACTGCCCCTCCGACAGCGCGGCACTCCCTCAGTACTGCCCATTTGACAGTGCGGCGCTCCATCAGTACTGCCCCTCCGACAGTGCGGTGCTCCCTCAGTACTGCCCCTCTGACAGTGCGGCGCTCCCTCAGTACTGCCCCTTTGACAGTGCGGCACTCCCTCAGTACTGCCCCTCCGACAGTGCGGCGCTCCCTCAGTACTGCCCCTCCGACAGTGCGGCACTCCCTCAGTACTGCCCCTCCGACAGTGCGGCGCTCCCTCAGTACTGCCCCTCCGACAGTGCAGCACTCCCTCAGCACTGCACTGGGAGTGTCAGCCTGGATTTATGTGCTCAAGTCCCTGGAGTGGGACTTGAAGCCGTGACCTTCTGACTCAGAGGCAAATGTGCTGTGCATTGAGCCACACAGAGTTTTATTTTGCACTGTGACGGCAATTCTCATATTGCCACAGTTTCTGACTTGCAGGGTGGGAAGTTTAAGGAACGAGTAACCAACTTACACAGAGTTTACAGCACAGAAACATGCCCAACGGATTCACACGAGCCTCCTCCTACCCCTCTTCACCTCAACCCATCTTTAGATCAATCTTTAAGATTTAAAAAATTCCTTTTTCAGAACATATTTATTTCACAGTCCAATAAACCTCAAGACTACTCGGGGTACGGTATCTGTCCGTGGGTCCAGTGTGCACTCTCTTGTTTGAACAGTGAGCGGAACATTCTGTCGATGCCGGAACTGCCGTTGGACCAACTCACAATATGGAAACACCCAAGAGCCAAGAGTTGGGACAGGTTCAGGGGCACAGCCGTGGGACAAGATCAGCACAGAATCACTGAATGGTTACAGCACGGAAGGAGGCCATTCGGCCCATCAAGCCCGTGCCGGCTCTCAGCTAGTCCCACTCCCCCGCCCTTTCCCCACAGCCCTGAAAATTGTGAAGCACTATCTCATTCCCCGTCTAATGTCAAAGTGCCAACCCTATCCCAACCTCATTCCTCATCTAATAATCCATCTTTCAGATGAGACCTTAAACCGAGGTCCCGTCTGCTCCCTCAGGTGGACATAAAAGATCCCATGGCACTATTGGAAGAAGAGCAGGGAAGTTCTCCCCGGTGTCCTGGGGCCAATATTTATCCCTCAATCAACATCACTAAAACAGATGATCCGGTCATTATCACATTGCTGTGTGTGGGAGCTTGCTGTGCGCAAATTGGCTGCCACGTTTCCCACATTACAACAGTGACTACACAACAAAAGTACTTCATTGGCTATAAAGCGCTTTGGGACGTCCTGACCCCAATCCCATTCCCCATCTAACAGTCTAAAATCCTAATTCTGAATCCAATCCTAGTCCCTATCTTATAATCTACAATCCCAGCCCTGACCCCAATCCCATTCCCCAATGGGACAGTCTACAATCCCAGTCCTGACCCCAATCCCATTCCCCAATGGAACAGTCTACAATCCCAGCCCTGTCCCCAATCCCATTCCCCAATGGAACAGTCTACAATCCCAGTCCTGACCCCAATCCCATTCCCCAATGGAACAGTCTACAATCCCAGTCCTGACCCCAATCCCATTCCCAATGGAACAGTCTACAATCCCAGTCCTGACCCCAATCCCATTCCCCAATGGGACAGTCTACAATCCCAGTCCTGTCCCCAATCCCATTCCCCAATGGAACATAGTCTACAATCCTAGTCCTGTCCCCAATCCCATTCCCCAATGGAACATAGTCTACAATCCCAGCCCTGACCCCAATCCCATTCCCAATGGAATAATCTACAATTCCAGCCCTGACCCCAATCCCATTCCCCAATGGAACAGTCTACAATCCCAGCCCTGACCCCAATCCCATTCCACAATGGAACAGTCTACAATCCCAGTCCTGATCCCAATCCCATTCCCCAATGGAACAGTCTACAATCCCAGCCCTGACCCCAATCCCATTCCCCAATGGAACAGTCTACAATCCCAGCCCTGACCCCAATCCCATTCCCCAATGGGACAGTCTACAATTCCAGTCCTGACCCCAATCCCATTCCCCAATGGGACAGTCTACAATCCCAGCCCTGACCCCAATCCCATTCCCCAATGGGACAGTCTACAATCCCAGTCCTGACCCCAATCCCATTCCCCAATGGGACAGTCTACAATCCCATTCCCCAATGGAACAGAGTCTACAATCCCAGCCCTGACCCCAATCCCATTCCCAATGGAATAGTCTACAATCCCAGCCCTGACCCCAATCCCATTCCCCAATGGAACAGTCTACAATCCCAGCCCTGACCCCAATCCCATTCCCAATGGAACAGTCTACAATCCCAGCCCTGATCCCAATCCCATTCCCCAGGCTCTGCCCTTTGCTGTTTTGGGGCAGGGCTGGGGCTGGCGCGCGTGCACTGTTCCCCGGGTAACGCGCGCCTTTTCCGAATGCCCAGCCTCCCGGGGCGCGTGCCCGCGGAGGGGCGCGGGGGCGCGCGGTGTGTTGATATTTGAACAGCAGGAGGGTGGAGCCAGACAGGGAGCAGGTCTGTACAGTGAGGCAGAAACATCTCCTTTACACACACTCACACTCCAACACAACATAGGTGCAGAAACTCGAAATATTCATGTTGTCTTTGTTTGAAGAAAAAAGTTAGAGGCACTTTTGATATAACTTTAATGCGATGTATTTAAGATTTTTTTTTAGTGTATTTGTTTAAATTTCTCCACCACCACAGGAGAAAGTCTATATTTTTCCATCAATTGTTCCCTCTTGTCATAAAGTTTTGTAACTCTAATACTTTTAAAAATAAACAGAAATAAATGGCTGATTGCTTCCTCGAAAAAATCCTGTACTAAACAAATCGAAACTGCAAATATAACATTTTAAAAAATCACAGCAAATGTTGAAAGTACACAAAACAACTGAAATTGGGTGAATATTTCAGGTGGGGTTCGAGTTCTGAAGAAGGTTCTGTCTCTGAAACTTTAAATTTGCATTTTCTCTTTAATGATCCTGTTGTGTATTTGCAGTGTTTGCTGTTTTTTTAACTTGTTAGAATAACTTTTTAATTTCACACTTAGCCTCAGTTTTTCTGTCCCCCTAAATGTAAGCTGCTTTCTAGATTTCTCTTCTTTCCCTTCTGGCTTTTAATTCATTTTTTAAAATGATTTCTCCAGTAATTTGAAGCGTTGTTTTTTCCTAACATTGTTATCAGATATAAAAATAGAATATTCCGGACATACTCAGTTCTCTCTCGCCACAGATGCTGCTGACCTGCTGAGTGTCTCCAGCATTGTCTGTTTTTATTTCAGATTTCCAGGACCCGCAGTATCTTGCTTTTGTATTGTTGTCTGAAAGCTGCCTCCAGACAACTTACTGAAACAAGTTAAAAAAAAATAATGACACCACGACAAAAAGTTAACTTTATTTGAATATCAGACATTGTGAGAAAAATCCTTCGAGTTCGCCTTCTCCCATCCTGGTTCAATCACAGAATAGAATCACAGAAACGGTTCCAGCGCGGGAGGAGGCCATTCGGCCCGTCGAGCCCGTGCCGGCTCTCTGCAAGAGCCCTTCAGCCAGTCCCACTCCCCCCGCCCTTTCCCCGTAACCCTGCACATTCTTTGTCCTTCATCCAACTCCCTTTTGAAAGCCACGATTGAGTCTGCCTCCACCACCCTCTCAGGCAGCGCATTCCAGATCCTAACCACTCGCTGCAGGAAAACGTTTCCCCTCGTGTCGCCTTTGGTTCTTCTGCCAATCGCCTTAAATCTGTGTGTCCTCTGGTTCTCGACCCTTCCACCAATGGGAACAGTTTCTCTCTCGACCTACTCTGTCCAGACCCCTCATGGTTTTGAACACCTCGATCAAATCTCCTCTCAACCTTCTCTGCTCCAAGGAGAACAACCCCAGCTTCTCCATTCATTTTTTTATTTAGCTGCTAGGTGGTGTGGCAAGGCAGCTTAGGTAGAAATATAGAAAATAGGAGCAGGAGTAGGCCATTCGGCCCCTCGAGCCTGCCCCGCCATTCAGTATGATCATGGCTGATCCTCTATCTCAACACCTTATTCCCGCTTTCTCCCCATACCCCTTGATGCCTTTTGTGTCTAGAAATCTATCTATCTCCTTCTTAAATATATTCAGTGACTTGGCCTCCACAGCCTTCTGTGGTAGAGAATTCCACAGGTTCACCACCCTCTGAGTGAAAACATTTCTCCTCATCTCGCTCCTAAATTTCCTGCCCCTGTATCCTGAGACTGTGATCCCTTGTTCTAGACTTCCCAGCCCCGGGGAAACATCCTCCCCGCATCCAGTCTATCCAACCCCGTCAGAATTTTATATCCTTCAATGAGATCCCCTCTCATTCTTCTAAACTCGAGTGGATACAGGCCGAGTCGACCCAATCTCTCCTCATACGACAGTCCTGCCATCCCAGGAATCAGTCTGGTGAACCTTCGCTGCGCTCCCTCTATGGCAAGTATATCCTCTCTTGGGTAAGGAGACCAAAACTGCACACAGTACTCCAGGTGCGGTCTCACCAGGGCCCTGTATAACTGTAGTAAGACATCCTTGCTCCTGTACTCAAACCCTCTCGCAATGAAGACCAACATACCATTTGCCTTCCTCACTGCTTGCTGCACCTGCATGTTTGCTGTCAATGACTGGTGTACAAGGACACCAGTAGTTGACAACACAATGCCAACTTGGGTCGAGGTTGTTGGTACAAGAAGCCAGGCCGGACAATGAACTATTACTATTCAGCATTTTTTCATCACTTACAGAAATGGAGGAAAATGTTATCAATGGACACGACGTGGTGTCGTATAAACGGAAAGACAAGCTCACATGTTCCTGCTCGTTGGAGCTGGTCAACACGGAAGGAAAAGGGGCGCACTGGACAGAAGCTGAGCTGCACCAGCTGATGGGGCAGCCCACACAGGACAAGCCCAGGAAGGAGAGCCAGGTCTTCCTCCCTGCCTCGGCATACTCCGGCTCTTCAACCATCCAGGCATCACAGGCCTCCACCGTGCCGCTCGCGGCCAACAGCGCGTTCCCACCGCTGCACCAGGGGCAGGTGGAGCAGGCCCATGGGGCCCAGGACGAGGTGCCTCAGTACGACGTCACGCTGATGGAGGAGAAGCTTCAACCAATCGAGCAGCAGCTGCAGTACCTGCTGAAGAAGGCGGAGGAGTTCCAGACACACCTGGTCTACAGGTACTTGCCCAGCTCACCTTTACCTTGTTGCGTCAGTCCGTGGCTCAGTGAGCAACACACTCGCCTCTGAGTCAGAAGGTCGTGGGGTCACAGTCCCCCTCCAGAGACCTGAGCAAAATAAATCCAGGCTGACACTCCCAGTGCAGTGTTGAGGGATGCTGTATAGTCGGAGGGACGGTACTGAGGGAGCGCCGCACTGTCGGAGGGGCAGTACTGAGGGAGCGCCGCACTGTCGGAGGGGCAGTACTGAGGGAGTGCCGCACTGTCGGAGGGGCAGTACTGAGGGAGCACCGCACTGTCGGAGGGGCAGTACTGAGGGAGTGCCACACTGTCGGAGGGGCAGTGCTGAGGGAGCGCCGCACTGTCGGAGGGGCAGTACTGAGGGAGTGCCGCACTGTCGGAAGGGCAGTGCTGAGGGAGCGCCGCACTGTCGGAGGGGCAGTGCTGAGGGATGCTGCATTGTCGGAGGGGCGGTACTGAGGGAGCGCCGCACAGTCGGAGGGGCAGTACTGAGGGAGTGCCGCACTGTCGGAGGGGCAGTACTGAGGGAGCACCGCACTGTCGGAGGGGCAGTACTGAGGGAGCGCCGCACTGTCGGAGGGGCAGTACTGAGGGAGTGCCACACTGTCGGAGGGGCAGTGCTGAGGGAGCGCCGCACTGTCGGAGGGGCAGTACTGAGGGAGTGCCGCACTGTCGGAAGGGCAGTGCTGAGGGAGCGCCGCACTGTCGGAGGGGCAGTGCTGAGGGATGCTGCATTGTCGGAGGGGCGTTACTGAGGGAGCGCCGCACAGTCGGAGGGGCAGTACTGAGGGAGTGCCGCACTGTCGGAGGGGCGTTGGTGAGGGAGCGCCGCACAGTCGGAGGGGTAGTACTGAGGGAGCACCGCACTGTCGGAGGGGCAATACTGATGGAGTGCCGCACAGTCGGAGGGGCAGTACTGAGGGAGCGCCGCACTGTCGGAGGGGCAGTACTGAGGGAGTGCCGCACTGTCGGAGAGGCAGTACTGAGGGAGCATCGCACTGTCGGAGGGGCAGTACTGAGGGAGCGCCGCACAGTCGGAGGGGCAGTACTCAGGGAGCGCCGCACTGTCGGAGGGGCAGTACTGAGGGAGTGCGGCACTGCCGGAGGGGCAGTACTGAGTGAGTGCTGCACTGTCGGAGGGGCAGTACTGAGGGAGCGCTGCACTGTCAGAGGGGCAGTACTGAGGGAGCGCTGCACTGTCGGAGGTGCCGTCTTTCGGATGAGACGTTAAACTGAAGCCCCGTCTGCTCTCTCAAGTGGACGCAAAAGACAACCTGAGCTAATATTTATCCCTCAATCAACATCACTAAAACAGATTATCTGTGTCCATTATCACATTGCTGTTTGTGGGAGCTTGCTGTGCACAAATTAGTTGCCGCGGTTCCCACATTACAACAGTGACAACACTCCAAAAAGTGCTTCATTGGCTGTAAAGCTCTTTGAGGCGCCTGATGGTTGTGAAAGGCGCTATATAAATGCAAGTCTTTTTTCTTTTCTCACAGAGGTAAAGTTTCATTCTACTTTTTTGCTTTGTCCTTGAGCACTGGGCGTGTTCTGCCTCTCCCAGAAGATGAGGGTGGGGAAGGAAGAAGCGTTTAGTCATGATGCTCGTGTCATCATGGTGTGGGACAGGCTTGATGGTGCCTTTTCCTGCCCGTTGGTTTTAATGTTCATACACCTGTCGTTAGCTACTGGTGATGCACCAAATCTCCCCTGTTGGAAACTGCCACGGTATCTGCCCACCTCCGCCCCTGCCTCAGCTCATCTGCTGGTGAAACCCTCATCCAAAGCTTTGTTGCCTCTTAGAGTCGTAGAACCATAGAAATTTACAGCACGGACGGAGGCCATTTCGGCCCATCGTGTCCGTGCCGGCCGACCAAGAGCTACCCAGCCTAATCCCACTTTCCAGCTCTCGGTCCGTAGCCCTGCAGGTTACGGCACTTCAGGTGCACATTCAAGTACTTTTTAAATGTGGTGAGGGTTTCTGCCTCTACCACCCTTTCAGGCCGTGAGTTCCAGACCCCCACCACCCTCTGGGTGAAACAAGTTCTCCTCAACTCAAGTCAATATAAATTGGGAATATGCAAGTGTTCGAGAATTAGAGAGAGTAAATGTAATGTAGGACTGCTCCATGATTCGGTGTATTAATGAAGTCATGTTCAGCTTTTCAAAATTCTCATACAGGTCCTGCTGTACTGCAGCACTTTGCAATCTTTCTCCATTTAATTAATAACTTGTTCTTTGATTTTTTTTTCTGCCAAAGTGCAGGACCTCACACCTTCCAACATTATACTCCATCTGCCAAAGTAACTAGTGTCACTAAGGCTGGTAGATAATGTGATGAGCAAACTAACGGCGAGTTTAATGACGCCCGCAGTTATTAATGCATGAATTGCCCTGCAACTCGTGGCAAGGGAGAGACACGCCGGTGAACTGCAAATAGCCACAAGTTGCTGGACCTTTCGCGCTGCTCCGCCGTGACCCTGATGAAAACGACAGCTCGCCCCCCCTACCTCCCTGTGAGTCTCGGGGAATTGCTGCGTTTACACATCAATCACCCGTTAAACTCGCCGCAGAAAGTTAGGCTGGAACCTAACGGCATTAAGTACCTTTTTAATGAGGAGGTTTATGTTCCTGCATGCCACCCAACACCTCCGGCCCAGAAAGGGAACAATTTGAACTGTGGTGTCTCATTCCTGCAGGTAGTAAATTGTTGTTAGAGATTTTTAAGACCTGCTTTTCCTTTCTATCTCGTTTTCTCTCTATCTCTTAATCCAATATTTCTTTCCCTCTCTTTATTTCTCTTTCTGGACCTGATTCGACTCTAAATTCACCCTATTTCCTTCTCCACCGTTCCTATGTTTCTTTCTCAATCCTTACATTTCCCGGGTTGAGGAGAGGGACTGTCCGTCCCGTCGCTCACTGAGGATCCAGAGGCGATGGTTGCCCTTGCCACACGATTATAAGAACATAAGAAATAGGAGCAGGAGTAGGCCATACGGCCCCTCGAGCCTGCTCCGCCATTTAATACAATCATGGCTGATCTGATCATGGACTCAGGTCCACTTCCCCTCCCGCTCCCCATAACCCGTTATCCCCTTATCGGTTAAGAAACTGTCGATTTCTGTCTTAAATTTATTCAATGTCCCGGCTTCCACAGCTCTCTGAGGCAGCGAATTCCACAGATTTACAACCCTCAGAGAAGAAATTTCTCCTCATCTCAGTTTTAAATGGGTGGCCCCTTATTCTAAGATCATGCCCTCTAGTTCTAGTCTCCCCCATCAGTGGAAACATCCTCTCTGCATCCACCTTGTCAAGCCCCCTCATAATCTTATACGTTTCGATAAGATCACCTCTCATTCTTCTGAATTCCAATGAGTAGAGGCCCAACCTCCTCAACCTTTCCTCATAAGTCAACCCCCTCATCCCCGGAATCAACCAAGTGAACCTTCCCTGAACTGCCTCCAAAGCAAGTATATTCTTTTGTAAATATGGAAACTGTCATGTATCTCACACTACTGTATATAACTGTATCTTACCATGCTATACATGACTGTAACTGGATATGACCTGTAACAATAAGCATACCTTACCACCAGGGGTGCACTTGCAGGAGACACTCCATACCTGTCCCACTGAGGTATATAAAGGGCGGTCTCAGGCAAGTGCAGCACTGGAGAGCTGGAATTAAAGGTGCAAGTCCTGAGTGACCTTGACTTCAGCCTGTGTCTCGTGTAAGTCAGTACATTAGAGTCAGGACTTAACAGTGGTGACGAGTTACGGGATCACAGAATCCACAGAATGGCTACCAACAGCTCAGATGAGAAATACAATGCTGGAGACAATTGGGATGACTTTATAGAATGGTTCCAGCAAAGCTTTGTGACCAAAGACTGGCTGGGCGACGATAAGGCAGACAAGAGAAGAGCCCATCTCTTGACCAGCTGTGGCTCAAAAACATACGCTTTAATGAAAGATCTGCTGGCACCCGAGAAACCAGCAAGCAAGTCGTTTGAGGAGTTGAGCACACTGGTGAGAGACCACCTGAAGCCAGCGAGCAGCCTACACATGGCCAGACACAGGTTCTACAACTACAGACGCTGTGTGGGCCAGAGCATACCCGACTTCGTGGCAGAACTTCGGAGGCTGGCTAGTTTATGTGAGTTCCCCGATGAACTGAGGAGAGAAGTACTGAGAGACTTTTTTATTGAAGGAATAGGCCACACAGGCATATTCCAAAAGCTTATAGAGACTAAGAACTTGACTCTAGAGGCAGCAGCACTGGTCACACAGATGTTCTTGGCAGGCGAAGAAGAAACGAGGCTGATCTCTACTTCGGGTACGACAACCAACGAGGCATCGGAACAAGGGGCTCACATTGTGAAACAAACCACTACCCCCACACACAGACAAAGGCAGGAGAGCAGGCCTTCAACAGCAGACAGTGGCGCCAGAAGCCATCAAAATCAAGGGCCACATGAACGGCCGATCACACCTCATCAACCCACAATGTGAGCAATCAACAACAGATTGAGAGAAGCTCAAGGGATATCAGCCAGACGCAGCTCATCCTTCGGAAACAATGGAAACGGTCTGCGTTGGAGATGTGGGGGTAGGCACTCAACCAGGGTGTGTCAATTTCAGGATGGCGTTTGCAGAAACTGCAACTACACAGGGCATCTGGCTCACGTGCAGAAAAACAGCAGCTCAGCTGGTATACGAATTGAAAGGGTCGGAAAGCGGACCAGAAGACGGTTGGAACAGTGCACAGGACGCCAAGGTACAGCGGGTTAACACGATCAATGTCCACTGTTCTTACACCACGACGCCTCCAATTATGATGAGGGTTCTACTCAACGGTATACCCGTCAACATGGAACTGGACACAGGGGCCAGTCAATCCCTCATGAGTGTTCAACAATTTGAACAGCTGTGGCCGCACAAAAGCAACAGACCAAAACTCACAAAGATCGACACCAAACTAAGGACCTATACTAAAGAAATCGTCCCAGTCCTTGGCAGCGCCATGCTCTCAGTCACACACAAAGGGATGGTGAACCGACTTTCCCTGTGGATTGTCCCCGGGGATCTCCCAGCCCTGTTGGGGAGAAGCTGGCTAGCAGAACTTAATTGGAAATGGGATGATGTTCACGTCATGTCGTCAGAGGAACGGACCTCCTGCTCAACAGTTCTAAGCCGTTTTGAACATCTCTTTCAGCCAGGTGTGGGCACCTTCAAAGGGGCTAAAGTTAGAATCTACATCACACAGAATGCCAGACCGGTCCATCACAAGGCTAGAGCTGTGCCTTATGTGATGAGGGAAAAGATTGAAAATGAACTGGACCGGCTTCTGCAGGAAGGCATAATTTCTCCCGTGGAATTCAGCGACTGGGCAAGCCCCATCATCCCCGTCATGAAGCCTGATGGATCCGTGCGAATCTGTGGGGATTACAAGTCTACCATAAACAGAGTCTCCCTACAGGACCAATACCCGCTGCCCAGAGTGGAGGACCTATTTGCCACGTTGGCTGGAGGAAAACTTTTCTCGAAACTTGACCTCACATCTGCAAGAACTGACTGAAGAGTCTAAGCTACTCACCACCATCAACACACATCGAGGCCTTTTTGTGTACAATCGATGCCCATTCGGCATCAGGTCGGCAGCTGCTATATTCCAGCGCAACATGGAGAGTCTGCTCAAGTCCATCCCGGGGACGGTTGTGTTTCAAGATGACATACTCATCACGGGCAGGGACACCGACTCTCATCTCCGCAATCTTGAGGAAGTACTAAGTCGATTGGATCGGGTAGGCCTAAGAGTTAACAAATCCAAGTGTCTGTTTCTCGCGCCTGAGGTTGAATTTTTGGCCAGAAGGATTGCCGCTGATGGAATCCGCCGAACCGAATCCAAAACCGAAGCGATTCGCCTGGCACCCAGGCCCCGGAATGTCTCGGAACTGCGCGCCTTTCTCGGGCTACTCAATTACTTTGGGAACTTTATGCAGAACTTGAGCACGCTGCTGGAGCCTCTCCAAGTGCTACTCAGAAAGGGGTGCGATTGGTTTTGGGGGGACGCCCAGGAACACGCCTTCAATAAGGCACGCAACCTTCTATGTTCCAAGAGTGTTTTAGCCTTTTTTGACCCAGGTAAAAAGTTAGTCCTTACGTGTGATGCGTCGGCGTACGGGGTCGGGTGCGTTTTACAGCATGTCAGTGATGCGGGTAAATTGCAGCCCGTTGCTTATGCCTCCAGGTCACTTTCGCGACGGAGCGCAGGTACGGTATGGTTGAGAAGGAGGCGCTCGCGTGCGTGTACGGTGTCAAAAAGATGCACAGATACCTTTTCGGGGCCAAGTTTACATTAGAAACCGACCACAAACCCCTCACGTTCCTACTATCCGAGTGCAAGGCAATCAACACCAACGCCTCGGCGCGCATTCAGCGGTGTGCACTCATGCTGGCGGCTTACAACGACACGATAAGGCACAGACCAGGCACAGACTACTGTGCCGACGCGCTTAGCAGGCTACCCCTGGCGACCACAGAAGGGTCCGACGAACAGGACTGTGAGATGGTCATCACAATCAATGCCTTTGAATCCACAGGTTCGCCCATGACGGCTCGCCAAATCAGAGCCTGGACGACCAGCGACCCCACGTTATCTCTAGTTAAAAGATGCGTTTTAACCGGTGACTGGGCAGAGGCTCGCGATGCCTGCCCCGAGGAGGTCAAACCCTTCCATAGGCGCATGCATGAACTCTCACTACAGGCAGACTGCCTGATGTGGGGCAGCCGAGTAGTTATGCCCTTACGAGGCAGGGAGGCGTTTGTCCGGGAGCTCCACCGCGAGCACCCGGGGCTCGTCCTTTTGAAGGCCATAACCAGATCCCACGTCTGGTGGCCTGGCATTGACGCGGACTTGGAGCTCTGCGTCCGTCGGTGCACCATTTGTGCCCAACTCAGTAATGCCCCCAGAGAGGCCCCCCTAAGCCCCTGGCCCTGGCCCACCAAACCGTGGTCACGGGTGCATGTAGACTATGCGGGCCCATTCATGGGCAAAATGTTCCTCGTAGTCGTTGATGCATTTTCAAATGGATCGATTACACCATTTTAAACTCGAGCACCACCTCCACCACTGTGGAGAGCCTTAGAACCATGTTTGCAATGCACGGCATTCCTGACATTTTGGTCAATGATAATGGTCCGTGCTTCACCAGTGCAGAATTTCACGATTTTATAGTTGACCACGGTATAAATCACGTTAAGTCGGCACCTTTCAAGCCGGCCTCCAATGGCCAGGCGGAGCGAGCAGTGCAGATCATTAAACAAGGCATGCTCAGAATCCAAGGTCCCATACTGCAGAGCCGCCTGTCGCGACTGCTGCTGGCATACAGACCTCGTCCGCATTCGTTGACTGGGGTTCCCCCCGCGCAACTATTGATGAAATGAACCTTAAAGACCAGGCTCTCGTTAATCCTCCCAGACATGCATGAAATTGTTGAGGCTAAGCGTCAAAAGCTAACTGAGTACCATGGCCGAAATTCGAGGGGGAGGTGGAATGAGATAGGGGACAAAGTGTCTGTGCTAAACTATGGCAGGGGTCCCAAATGGCTTGCAGGGACAGTAACAGACAAAGAGGGAAAGAGGCTACTGGTTGTACAAATGGACAATGGCCAAACCTGCCGGAGGCATGTAGACCAAGTAAAAAGTAGATTCACTGATAACACTGAAGAACCAGAGGCAGACTACAATGTGGAACTCACACCACACCTGGTGGACAGACAGGTGGAACAATCTGAGGAAAGGGCAGTCTCAACAGACAGCCCAGGCGAGATACCAGCAATCACACCGAACAAAACAGACAGCCCAGGCGAGATACCAGCAATCACACCGAACAAAACAGGCACCAAGGCAAACAACTGAACCACAATTAAGATGCTCCACGCGAGAGCGCAGACCACCTGAGAGACTGAATCTATAAAGGCAATAAGATCTTCGGGGAGGGTGATGTCATGTATCTCACATTACTGTATATAACTGTATCTTACCATGCTATACACGACTGTAACTGGATATAACCTGTAACAATAAGCATACCTTACCACTAGGGGTGCACTTGCAGGAGACACTCCATACATGTCCCACTGAGGTATATAAAAGGAGGTCTCAGGCAAGTGCAGCACTGGAGCGCTGGAATTAAAGGTGCAGGTCCTGAGTGACCTTGACCTCAGCATGTGCCTCGTGTAAGTCAGTACATTAGAATCAGGACTTAACAGAAACCAAAACTGCATGCAGTATTCCAAGTGTGGCCTCATAAATACCCTGTACAACTGTAGCAAGACTTCCCTGCCTTTATACTCCATCCCCTTTGAGCACTGTCAGCAAGTTACAGGGCAAAAGAATTTAAGATCTGGGGGGTGAGGGAAATAGTCCAATCTCACAGGGCATGCTCTAGCAAAATTCTGGGCCATTATTGCAACGGGCTAAACAACATCTCTGGTGTCTGCCTCTTGATGGTCTTTAGTTTGCTCCCCTCCCTACAGCAGGGACCGAATCCACAATGAGGAGTTTGCCAGGGCCGTGCCGATCTTTGTGAAAACCTGCCAGCCGTACTTTGCCTACCTGGAGTCCACGGCGCGCAGTATCCATTCGGACAGGAAGCCTCTTCCCGAGTATATCCAGAAACGGGTAATGCTATAGGAGTAAGATTGTACAGCGCTTAAACAAAGGTTACAGAGCTGGTCCTGCCCAATCCCAGTGCAGTGTTGAGGGAGCGCCGCACTGTCGGAGGGGCAGTACTGAGGGAGTGCCGCACTGTTGGAGGGGCAGTACTGAGGGAGCGCCACACTGTCGGAGGGACAGTACTGAGGGAGTGCCGCACTGTCGGAGGGGCAGTACTGAGGGGGTGCCGCACTGTCGGAGGGGCAGTACTGAGGGAGCGCCGCACTGTCGGAGGGGCAGTACTGAGGGAGTGCCGCACTGTCGGAGGGGCAGTACTGAGGGAGTGCCGCACTGTCGGAGGGGCAGTACTGAGGGAGTGCCGCACTGTCGGAGGGGCAGTACTGAGGGAGTGCCGCACTGTCGGAGGGGCAGTACTGAGGGAGCGCCACACTGTCGGAGGGGCAGTACTGAGGGAATGCCACACTGTCGGAGGGGCAGTACTAAGGGAGCATTGCACTGTCAGAGGGGCAGTACTGAGGGAATACTGCACTCTCGGAGGGGCAGTACTGAGGGAGCGCTGCACTCTCAGAGGGGCAGTACTGAGGGAGCGCCGCACTGTCGGAGGGGCAGTACTGAGGGAATGCTGCACTGTCAGAGGTGCCGTCTTCCAGATGAAACATTAAACCGAGGCCCTCTGCGAATGTAAAAGTTCTCGTGGCACTATTTCGAAGAAGAGCAGGGGAGTTCCCCCCGGTGTCCTGGGGCCAATATTTATCTCTCAATCAACATAACAAAAACAGATTATCTGGCCATTATCACATTGCTGTGTGTGGGAGCTTGCTGTGCGCAAATTGGCTGCCGCGTTTCCCACATTACAACAGTGACTACACTCCACTTCGTTGGCTGTAAAGCACTTTGGGACATCCTGACGGCGTGCAAAGGCGCTATAGAAATGTAAATTCTCTCGTACGACAGCCCCAGGTTCAGTTGCCAATCTGCTGGGGCAGCAATAAGGTGCTGCAATTGTGCCTGAAGATTAGAGGGGTCTTCATTGCTGTACAGTGTCGCTGGCCAGAGGTTTGCATGTGCTGATGTCGGGTGAGGACAACAGCAACAACTTGCATTTATATAGCACCTTTAACGCAGTAAAACATTCCAAGGCGCCTCACAGGAGTGTTATCCAACAAAATCTGACACGGAGCCACATAAGGAGATATTAGGGCAGGTGAGAGGTAACGTTTTAAGGAGCGTCTCAAAAGAGGAGGTAGAGAGGCTTAGGGAGTTCCAGAGCTTGGGGCCCAGGCAGCTGAAGGCACGGCCACCGATGGTGGAGCGATTTATAATCAGGGATGCTCAGGGGGGCAGAATTAGAGGAGCGCGGACATCTCGGGGGGGTTGTGGGGCTGGAGGGGATTACAGAGATAGGGAGGGGAGAGGGCCACGGAGGGATTGAAAATAAGGATGAGAATTTTAAAATGACCATATTTTAGAGTGTAAAATTAAAAATTGGTATTGTAAAGTTCAAAAAATGTTTTTCAGTATTTTGCCCCTTGACCTTTGACACAAACCAGGCCAGCTCCAGCCCCGAGGAGGTTTTGCGCCTGGTGCTGGTTTCACTGCGTGTTGGCTCTGTGTCCACCCTCACCCTCTCACACACACCCCCCCCCCCCCCCCCCCAGGTGTCGAGTGTTGCTCTGGTCTTGGGGCTCTTGCTGCGTCCGCCTGTTACTGACTGTTTTTTCCCAGCTTCTGCAGTTCTCCCAGCAGCTCGCCTCGAGTCTGGAGCAACTCGTGCTGATGTACGCCTCATTCGGTTTCATCTCGCTGGAGGAGACGGACCCCTGCAGGTAATGAGGGACCCCGAGACCCTCTCCCGGCTCCCCCCCCCCCCCACCCTCGCCATCGCTGTCCCACGCACAATAACATCGCAATGCCAGACAGCATCAAACTATACAAAAACAGCAGCCCACCTCAAACTCCCAGGTCGCTCAGGGAGGGCAGACTGTCTGATCCGGTTGTGATCACATTGGAGTTTAGAAGAACGAGAGATGATCTTAGTGAAACATGCAAGATTCTGAGGGGGCTGGACAGGGTGGATGCAGAGAGGATGTTTCCCCTCGTGGTGGAATCTAGAACTAGGGGGCATAGTCTCAGAATAAGGGGCCACCCATTTAAAACAGAGATGAGGAGGAATTTCTTCTCTCAGCGGGTTGTAAATCTGTGGAATTCGCTGCCCCAGAGAGCTGTGGAGGCTGGGACATTGAATATATTTGAGATGGAGATAGACAGATCTTTGAGCGATAAGGGAGCGAAGGGTTATGGGGAGTGGGCGGGGAAGTGGAGCTGAGTCCATGATCGGATCAGCCAAGATCTTCTTGAATGGTGGAGCAGGCTCGAGGGGGCGATGGCTGACTCCTGCTCCTATTTCTTATGTTCTTATGATCCGGTTCCGATCTGGTCCGGTTCTGAGCCACACAGACCAGGTTAAAGGTTGTGGGCCCACGTGGAGTCGGGGGTGGTGGGGGGGGGTGGTCACAGCCCCTGGTAGTGGGTGGTGGGCGCACTGTAACTGGCCTCAGCACCTCCTCACCTTGCAAGGGAAAACGATGCAAACTCTCCTGTAATGAACCATGTGACGAGGACACGACCTGGCCTGGGTGCCCTGCCACCCACTGGTCAAATAGCCTGCTGTCTCGGCTCAAAGTTGAAGATGGGCCGTTTGGGAGAAGGCATCACGGGAGCTGCCAGCCCCATGGAACCAACCCCCGGCATAAATCAGTGCCTTCCAGAGAAGGGGGCCATTGGCGGGACGGAACCATCGCACTAACTACATTTCATAACGTGTGTGTGTTGGTCCGTCTCCCCTTGGGAACGGGAAGACAGAGAAAAAGCAACTGGGGAGAGGCTAAGAATACCACATAACACAGAAAGAGAGGTGGATACTAACTTTGAGAGATAGAACGATACACCACAGGAGGCCATTCGGCCCATCGTGCCTGTGACAGAGCGATCCAATCAGTCCCACTCCCCCCGCTCTTTCCCCATAGCTCTGAAAATAGTTCCCTTTCAAGCATTTATCCAATTCTCTTTTATTGAATCTGCTCCCACCGCCCTTTCAGGCAGCGCGATCCAGATCACAACAACTCGCTGCGTAGAAACATTCTCCCCATCTCCCCCTCTGGGTTCTTTTGCCAATCACCTTAAATCTGTGGTCCCTCTGGTTACTGACCCTCCCGCCACTGGAACCAGCTTCTCCCCATCTCCACTCCATCAAAACCCTTCATCGTTTTGAACACCTCTATCAAGTCTCCCCTTAACCGTCTCTGCTCCCAACGAGAACAACCCCAGCCCCTCGGGTCTCTCCACCTTGGGCGGCCCTCGCCCCCGGGACCACTGGTGCCCAGAATTGGACACCATACATGGGGAGAGACCTTTGTCAGTATGGATTGGGTAGAGATGATAAGCAATGTAATTACTTTTTGTCGGAGGGAGAGATGTATAAATACATCAGAGGATTCTAATCAATCTCCCCCCACCCCGCCCCACACACACCACCCCACCCCTGCTTTTCTCCATGTTCTAGTATCTGCTACTTCTACAGAGGGGAGTTCCGCCTCGGCCACTGGTTCCGCGTTTCCATCTTCCGCTATTGCATGCCCGTACCTTACACAGCCGCGAAGGAGCCAGCCATGCTCTTCAAGAAAATCCGATGGAACGTAGACATGAGTGAAGGGACGTCCGTCGGGGATGCAGCGGAACCCTGTACAGAATAGTAAGTGTGGATATCCAGGGGGGGGGAAATCGGGAATGCCCTCCCTCTGTGCCGTAGGATTATGTTGTGTTGCACCCGGAGTAAATTGTACTGTGTGCAGCTGTGAGCATGCTCACAGGTTGGTAGAGCTGTTGGGCGCGGAGGGGATTCCTGTATGGGCTGCTCCTGCACACTCTCCACCTTGCCATCCTCGTCTGCCGTCCGGACACGCCATGGCGCACCATCTTACCGTCCGGAGGAGGCGGGGGTCCCCGATGGAGGGCACTCTACGCGGGAGTCCTCCCACTCTTTATCGGGGACTTGGCCTGGAGGGTGGTGCACGGAGCAGTGCCGTGCAATAAATTTTTAAGCCGGTTCACGGACTCCCAGGCCGCCTGCAATTTCTGCGGTCTGGAAGAGTCCGTGTTCCATGTTTTTATTGAATGCGCGAGGTTGCGGCCCCTGTTCCATTATTTAAAGGGGCTGCTCCTGAAATTCTGGCTGCACTTCAGTCCCACGCTCCTGATCTTTGGGCACCCGGTGCGGAGGGGAGCGGGCAGGTCGGAGGGCCTCCTCGTAGGACTGCTCCTGGGCACGGCCAAGGGTGCCATCAGCCGGTCCAGGCAGCGGGCGGTCGAGGGGGTCGTTCAACCCGACTGCCTGCCTCTCTCCCGCGGTTACATCCGAGCCAGGGTGTCCCTGGAGATGGAGCACGCGGTGTCCACCGGTACGCTTGCGGCCTTCCGCGAGAGGTGGGCGCCGGAGGGACTGGAATGCATCATCACCCCCAGCAACCAAATTTTAATTTGATTTAAGTTGACTATCCAAAGTTTCATTTGTTTGTGTCGGTTTTAGTGCCCCCCCCCCACCTTTAATTAGGGGGCACTTGTATTAATGTTTCAACTTTAAAATAGTCCGAGCTGTTGAGTTGGGAGTGGCTTAGCCAGTCACGTGATGTTCACAAGACTCAATAAAACCCCAGCCAGTTGGGTTCGGGGGATCTACGATGGGGCAGGTAGTTGTGAGCCTGGTGGATGAACCGGTAATGCGTCGTGTGATTGTTAAACCTTTACTAATAAACCAACTCGTTCTTAATAGCAAATGTAAAATTCTTTCCTTCATGACCTCAGGATGTCCCAAAGCGCTTTACAGCCAATGAAGTACTTTTGAAATGTAGTCAGTGTTGGAATGTGGGAAACGCGGCAGCCAATTTGTGCACAGCAAGCTCCAAGCACTGGGATAATGTCCAGATGTTTTAATGATGTTGGTAAGGAAAAAGAAATGACCACGACAGAACTGCCCTCTTTGTTTTCGGAATAGTCTTATGGGATCTTTTACGTCCATCTGAGAGAGAGCGAGGGGTCTCAGATTTACGCCTCATCCGCAAGACGGCCCTTCCGACAGTGCTGCACTCCCTCAGTACTGCCCCTTCGACAGTGCTGCACTCCCTCAGTACTGCCCCTCCAACAGTGTGGCACTCCCTCAGTACTGGCCCTCCGACAGTGCGGCGCTCCCTCAGTACTGCCCCTCCGACAGTGCGGCGCTCCCTCAGTACTGCCCCTCCGACAGTGCGGCGCTCCCTCAGTACTGCCCCTCCGACAGTGCGGCGCTCCCTCAGTACTGCCCCTCCGACAGTGCGGCGCTCCCTCAGTACTGCCCCTCCGACAGTGCGGCGCTCCCTCAGTACTG
Organism: Pristiophorus japonicus; assembly: GCF_044704955.1. Taxonomy (NCBI): domain Eukaryota; kingdom Metazoa; phylum Chordata; class Chondrichthyes; family Pristiophoridae; genus Pristiophorus; species Pristiophorus japonicus. Next base: position 5,122,621 of record NC_092000.1, on the reverse strand, counting down.
CCCCTCCGACAGTGCGGCGCTCCCTCAATACTGCCCCTCCGACAGTGCGGCACTCCCTCAGTACTGCCCCTCCGACAGTGCGGCGCTCCCTCAGTACTGCCCCTCCGACAGTGCGGCGCTCCCTCAGTACTGCCCCTCCGACAGTGCGGCGCTCCCTCGGTACTGCACTTGGAGTATCAGACTGGATTTTTGTGCTCAAGTCCCTGGAGTGGGACTTGAACCCACAACCTTCTGACTGAGGCGAGGGTGCTGCCCACTGAGCCACGGCTGACATTTCAGGTTAGATGAATGTCGTGGAGTATAACTTTGAGTTACATGGAGGAATTGTGGGGTGGGGGGGGGAGGTGCAGCAGAGAGGTTAGTGAGTTACTTGGGACCCGGGGGCAGTGGGGAAAGAGACTGAGACAGGGAGACGCTGTAGAGACAGGGTGGAGTCCAACACTGAGTAGATTGCACAGGGTCTGTGGAAATAGGACAGTCGGGCAGGGACAGTAGTTTACAGATCGGATAATATCCAGTTTTGGTACCTTCTCTGTAGCGCACCATATCGAGGCCTCAGCAGGAAAGGTTTCAGTGATTTGACAATGTCCTCCTAACCCCAAGATAATTTTCCATCTTCTTGTCTCCCATCGGTTGCATTATTCTGTATAATACTGAACATAAAAAGATAGCGGTTTGATAGAATTACAGAAGCACAGAAAGAGGCCATTGGGCCCACCGTTATACTCCAGCCCCCTCCCACCCCTCTTCATCTCATCCCATCAGCACATCTTTCTATTCCCTTTCTCCCCCATGTGTTTATCCAGCTTCCCCTTAAATGCATCGATACTATTCACCTCAACCCCTCCCTGTGGCAGCGAGTTCCACATTCTCACCGCTCTCTGGGTAAAGAAGTTTCTCCGGAATTTCCCATTGGATTTATTGGTGACTATCTTGCATTTCTGGCCCCTAGTTCTGGACTCTCCCACAAATAAATGATAGCTGTGTATGTGTGTGTGTGAGACAAGGCAGTGGCACAATTGAGCCAGCAGATGTGATGGATGAAAAAACGAAACCTTATGTAACCCCCAGGATAACATTATGTACAGTTAGGTCACAGATCAGCCATGATCTAATTCAATGGCAGAACAAGCTCAAGTGGCTGAATAAGAACATAAGAAATAGGAGCAGGAGTTGGCCATTTGCCCCCCCCCCCCAGTCTATTCCGCCATTCAATAAGATCATGGCTGATCCGATCATGGATTCAGCTCCACTTCCCTGCCCGCTCCCCATAACCCTTCACTCCCTTATCGCTCAAAAATCTGTCTATCTCCACCTTAAATATATTCAATGACCCAGCCTCCACAGCTCTCTGGGGCAGAGAATTCCACAGATTCACGACCCTCTGAGAGAAGAAATTCCTCCTCATCCTCTAAATGGGCGACCCCTTATTCTGAAACGATGTCTCCTAGTTCTAGATTCCCCCACGAGGGGAACCATCCTCTCTGCATCTACCTTGTCAAACCCCCTCAGTATCTTATACATTTCAATAAGATCACCTCCCATTCTTCTAAACTCCAATGAGTAGAGGCCCAACCTGCTCAACCTTTCTTCATAAGACAACCCCTTCTTCTCAGGAATCAATCTCGTGAACCTTCTCTGAACACCCTCCAATGCAAGTATATCCCTCCTTAGATAAGGAGACCAAAACTGTATGCAGTACTCCAGGTGTGTCCTCACCAGCACCCGGTACAGAATGGCTTCCTCCTGTTCCCATGAATGCATAGCTATTGTATTTTTTAATGCATAGAATCACATAGTTTACCTGGTCTACGGGTAGCTGGTTGAGTTAGCTCACAGAGAGCTGTATTGTCGGTCGGTTGCATTGTCTCGCTGGGTTCCTCGGTCCGTCGGAGCGGCCTCCTCACTGTCTGGTTCTGTCATTTGCTGCAGTTATTTCCTGTGCTACAAGGAGGCGAGTCAGGTGATGGACAACAGCCACGCAGGCTCCAAGAGCACATCTGCCAAGAGCAGACGCCTGTGGTCGATTGGTCGCTGGATACAGGTGGAGCCTGCTCCAGGGCAACCCGATCTCCTTTGTTGGTAACTGCTGTAGATATCTAGCTCGAGGCTGCAATGAATTACAGGGCACGGACAGGACAGAGGCAGGCCATTCGGCCCAATGGGTCAGAGCCGGCGTTTACGCTCCACATCAGCCTCCTCTCCATCAGCATAATCCCGCTATTCCCATCTCCCCCCCGTGCAGTTCCCTTCGCCCCCCCCCCCCCCTGAAAATACACCCCTCTTCAACTGTCACTTGTCAGCAGGACAGCACGGGACTGGGGACGGGGAGCAGGACGCCCTGCCCTTGGGGAGAGCAGTCGGACCATTCCTGGTGCTCGCCCAAATGAAGTGGCTCCAAACAGGCACCCTGACCCGGGGGCGTCTGGTCAGTATGAAGTCTTGTATTTATATAGCGCCTTTCACGACCATCGGACGTCTCAAACTGCTTCACAGCCAATTAAGTACTACTTGAGAAGGTGTAGTAACGGTTGTAATGTGGGGAAGGAGGGGCAGCTAATTTTCGCACAGCAAGCTCCCACACACAGCAATGTGATAATGACCAGATCATCTGTTGTTAAGTGATGTTGATTGAGGGATAAATATTGGCCAGGACACAGGGGATAACTCCCACCGCTCAACAAAATAGTACCATGGGATCTTTTACATCCACTTAATACAGCAGACGGGGCCTCGGTTTAACGTCTCATCTGAAAGACGGCATCTCTGACAGTGCGGCGCTCCCTCAGCACTGCCCCTCCGATAGTGCGGCGCTTCCTCAGTACTGCCCCTCCGACACTCCCTTAAGTACTGCCCCTCCGACAGTGCGGCGCTCCCTCAGTACTGCCCCTCCAACAGTGCGGCGCTCCCTCAGCACTGCCCCTCCGACAGTGCGGCGCTCCCTCAGCACTGCCCCTCCGACAGTGCGGCGCTCCCTCAGCACTGCCCCTCCGACAGTGCGGCGCTCCCTCAGCACTGCCCCTCCGACAGTGCGGCGCTCCCTCAGTACCGTCCCTCCGACAGTGCGGCGCTCCCTCAGCACTGCCCCTCCGACAGTGCGGCGCTCCCTCAGCACTGCCCCTCCGACAGTGCTGCGCTCCCTCAGCGCTGCAGTTGAGTGCCAGCATAGATTTTTGTGCTCAAGCCCCTGGAGTGGGACTCGAACCCACAACCTTCTGACTCAAGAGATGAGAGTGGTACTCACTGAGCCACGGTTGACTCGGTGTGTCCTGTGAAGCGCCTTGGGACACTTCACCACGTCAAAGGCGCTAGATCAATGCAAGTTGTTGCAAGTGCTCCAACTGTGGGGGCGGGAGAGATTCCCTTGAGCAAAGCCACAGCACAGTGGAGCGATAATCGTAACAAGTAAATGTTTGTTGGGCATGTGCTGGGACTGTATTCAAACATAAATCCGGCTGAGGAAGTTAGAGCAGCAATACAGACAAGATATCTTTAACCGCCATGTGTCATATCCAATCCCATTCATCAAACTTTGTCCCAGAGCTTCCTACAGAACATAACTTTAATGCACATCAATGTTTCTCAGGACAGAATAAATCAGTCCCCAAAGTGCTAGTACAAGACACTTAGGTTCTGCTGTTATACTAGTGGAAATATGATCATATCGTGTTGTGTAATGGATAGTTACTGGGTAAGGAAATGCTGTTAGACAAGTGCCGGATCTGGAGACACTCCAAAACAAACCCTTGGATAGTGTCGAGCTTATCACCAGCAGCCCAGACATCAACTGTACGCACTTCTCCATCACTGAAATCTTAAACCACTTCCACACACATTTCATGGCTTTTATTCCATGCGAGTGCACAAGAGAAAGGCAGCAGTGAGTCAGTCTACAGAGGGAGCACGGGAGGGGTGGGAACAGAGAGTGCCATCGACAGTTTAACAGTTTGTTTTACAATCACACATTGTGGTGATAGAACTTGAATTTCGATAGCACCTTTCACAACCACCGGACGTCCCAAAGCGCTTTACAGCCAATGAAATGCTTTTGAAGTGTAGTCACTGTTGTAATGTAGGAAATGCAGCAGCCAATTTGCACACAGCAAGCTCCCACACACAGCAATGTGATAATGACCCAGATAATCTGTTTTTGTTATGTTGATTGAGGGATAAATATTGGCCCCAGGACACCGGGGAGAACTCTCCTGCTCTTCTTCAAAATAGTGTCATGGGATCTTTTACATCCACCTGAGGGCAGGCGGGACCTCAGTTTAATATCTCATCCGAAAGACGGCACCTCAGACAGTGCAGCACTCCCTCAGTATTGCCCCTCCAACAGTGCGGCGCTCGCTCAGCGCTGCCCCTCCGACAGTGCGGCGCTCCCTCAGTACTGCCCCTCCGACAGCGCGGCGCTCCCTCAGCGCTGCCCCTCCGACAGTGCGGTGCTCCCTCAGTACTGCCCCTCCGACAGTGCGGCGCTCCCTCAGCGCTGCCCCTCCGACAGCGCGGCGCTCCCTCAGTACTGCCCCTCCGACAGCGCGGCGCTCCCTCAGTACTGCCCCTCCGACAGTGCGGCGCTCCCTCAGTACTGGAATGTCAGCCTAGATTTTTGTGCTCGAATTTGTGGAATGGGACTTAAACCCACAACGGACACATGTACCATACCACGGTATATTATCACAGGACGCCCTCTTCATCCAGTTTTCCCTTCTCTTTCCTCCCAAAAATCAAGCCTACCTGGGTATTTAATGTGACAGTTGCATTAGAGAAATGGATTGTTTTTTAGGGCTGCTGGTTGGGAAGAGGGAGGGAGGGAGGTGAGAATATACAACAGTAACACTCAAGTAACGGAATGCAAGAGTTGTTCAAAACAGCAAAGGCAACTTTAATTACTAATCGCACAACGGGAGCTGAAGGGGCTTCTCCTCAACTTCTGGCTCCACTTCAGTCCCACGCCCCGATATTTGGCCGGCCGCCGCGGTGGGGGGAGTCGGAGGACCTCCTCATAGTTGGCTCCTGGGCTTTGGCCAAGGTGGGCCTCCGCAGGTCCAGGCTGGATACGGCTCATTGGGTCGGGGGGGGGTGGAGCTAATCTGGCTGCCCGCCTCTTCTGCGGTTCAGGTGTTTGCCCGTGTGCGCCTAGACGTTCGATCCACCTCCCTCCGTGACCGGTGTGTACCCCAGGGACTGGACTGTGTGGTGGGTGCGGGAAAAGATATTTAAGTTATAAGTTTCCTTTGCTTTAAGTTTATTGGTTGCACCGTTAAAAAAAAAACAGGTGGCGCTGTGTCAGGGTTTTTAAGCTTGATGACAATGAGGCAACCGAGTGTCTCCTTATCGTTTTAATTAACACATTGGTGCTTCAATTGTACTTCATTTTATAAAACAGCACCTCCCAAACCCGCGACCTCCATCACCTAGCAGCACAAGGCCCATGGAACACCATCACCTCCTCATCATCATAGCCCCTCGGAATCGAGGAAGACTTGCTTCCACTCTTAGCATAAGTTCTTGGGTGGCTGAACAGTCCAATACGAGAACCACAGACCCTGTCACAGGTGGGAGAGACAGTGGTTGAGGGAAGGGGTGGGTGGGACAGGTTTGCCCCACGCTCCTTCCGCTGCCTGTGCTTGGTTTCTGCATGCTCTCGGCGACGAGACTCGAGGTGCTCAGCGCCCTCCCGGATGCACTTTTTCCACTGAGGGCGGACTGGTCTTTGGCCAGGGACTCCCAGGTGTCAGTGGGGATGTTGCACTTGATCAGGGAAGCTTTGAGGGTGTCCCTGTAACGTTTCCTCTGCCCACCTTTGGCTTCACATTCCCCTCCAACTCACACACCGCACTGACTTAAAAATATATCGCCGTTCCTTCATCGTCGCTGGGTCACAATCCTGGAACTCCCTCCCTAACAGCACTGTGGGAGCACCGTCACCACACGGACTGCAGCGGTTCAAGGCAGCGGCTCACCACCACCTGCTCAAGGGGCAATTAGGGATGGGCAATAAACGCCGGACTTATCCACATACCAGGAACACTTTTTTTTAAAATAAAAGTCCTTCACTCTGGGATCGTTTATCCCTGCATGGAATCGGTTTGCCCTACAGAACCAACATGTTCTCTAAAGCCACCCCATTTTTATGGTTTCAGGTTTCTGTACAAGCAGCCCCGGGGCGACTATGAGCTCCTCGTCACCATCGGCTTCGAGGAGCCGACGCAGATCGCCGCCACGGACCTCCTGGTGGACATTCTGATGAGCCAGAGATCGGCCGATCTCTCCGGGACCTGCCTCTCGAAAGCCAAACAGTTCTCTTACCTGCAGCTCCAGGGTCACCCTGACCTCCCCTTGTCTGCCTGTCAGCTGGTCACAGCCAGGCTCAACTCAGAGGCCTTTGCCACTTAACCCATCCTTCCAGCAGAGGGTTCCAGTCCGAATCCATCCCCAGCCATGGACTCTTTAGGCAGGGGTGTGACTGGGAAGGCAGAATGTCGCACCTTAATACCAGCTCCCTGAGCAAAGCACAGTTGAGTTTATGCACTTTGGTACAAGGTGAAATTTCAAAAATTAAAATTGTTTATTCTAACCAATTTATCATGTGTGTGCGTGGAGGGACACAAAATGAGGCTGCAAATGACTTTAAAATGCATAGCCCATTATAACACATGAATTAGCAGGAGTTGGCTATTTGGGCCCTTGCTCCTGCTCCACCATTCAATATCATGGCTGATTCCACACCTCAACTCACCCTCCCGATCCCCATAACCCCACTTCCAAAAATTCAGCGATCTCAGCCTTGAATATATTCAGAGATTCCACATCCACAGCCCTCTGGGGCAGAGAATTCCAAAGATTCACCCCCCTCTGCATGAAGAAATTTCTCCTTATCTCAGTCATAAATGGCCAACCCCTAATCCTGAGACTGTGACCCCTTGTTCTAGACTCCCCCAGCCCAGGGGAAACACCCTCCCTGCATCTACCCTCTGACACCCCCTCAATCTTATGTACAGGGGAACATTAGCTCTTTGTGAAGCAACTGACCAGAATGGTACTAATGCTTTCTGTGCAGTGAACACTTGCAAGTATTATGAAAACTCTGATCAGATGTAATGTTAGGGCTAGGTGGCAGAGGAGCTGGGGTAGAGTGGCAGATGAAAACTTGCAGCTAGATTCAGTTTTGTTGTGGTATTAAATAGTTTGTACATTTTTTTCATACAGGAGGAGGATGGAACTGCAGGCTGAGACACTGCACACTGGTATTCCATCCCACTGCACTTGTACCAAAATTAGCAAGTATACTTAGAAACAAACTGAACCGGGCAGTTTGTATTAGTATACAATAAATGTTTGACTTACTTTGCCCAGGATGCAAATAATCTGACACAGTACTTAAGAAAATCTTTTATTTTCAACCTTCACAAAATCATGCAAGGGAAGCCCCATATCATTTGCTAAAGGTAGATAGAAACACACACAGGAGATAGTTCCAAAAGGCTATTTGAAAAAGAGCTGGAGGGTGGAATTAGTCAGCGACTAAGAAGAATAAAGCATTTTCTCACCCTTCCACAAGGCAGGTTAGTGTAAGGTGGTTGAGTTACAACTTACTTTCTGGGCTTCAGCAGTTAAAGCCCACAGTTGGTTATTGTTATATATACACACACTTCATCAGGCAACCAGCTTTCACGTGTAATCAGGACTCTGAAAAGCAGCAGCTTACATGCATGTAGGAGCAAACATTTCCCACACCAGTGACTGGGGCGTTGGGTTGAAAGGATATTGTTACAGCAAGCTGAAGCGAGAGTCAAAGGGCAATAGAATTAGAGCTTGCACCTACATCTACCAAACCAAATACTAGCACAACCGAGGCTGCGTGCCCCTTTTAGGGAGATGTTAGATCAGGCCCCTCTACATTCTGGCATAAAATTTAATCCATTCTCAGCATAGGGGTGACCCTTGTGCTCCAGAAAGCAGGCTACCTCAAAGCACAGTAGTGGGTGGTGAAGGTATTCCTACAATGCAAGTAAATAGGGAGTTTCAGGATTTTGGCCCAGTGATGAAGGATGCAGGGGGACTAGGAGGGAAAAGGAGAACTGTTAAGAAGTTGTATGATGGAGGAAAGTTAGGTGACTTTTGAAGTTTGATCTCAACCAGCATAGCCACTTAATGCAGGCAAATTTGTGTGTGTTATAAAAAAAGGCAGATGCCCTAGGGAGTGGAGATTAAAAGGTTCCCTCTTCCCCCAAGCTCTCTTTGCTGGTCAGAAGTGTGGTGATATCAGCAGCTGAACCTGGTTGTAATGCCACAGACCAGAATTGGGGGGGGGGGGGGGGGGTTACCTTAACATAGGAGGCAATGTTTAAAAAAAAAGCAAAAAATTGGAACTCTCCCAGCTGTTTGATGTTGACATTCAATTTTTAAAAAAGTTAAAACCCTTGTGTAACATGTTAAGGGATAGGGAACCAAGGCAGGTAAATGGAGTTAAGACAGAGACTAGCCCTGAACTAATTGAATGGAGGAAACAGGCTCGAGGGGTTGAGTGACCCAGGTCAGCAGTTGGAATGCACAACAGGGAGGAGGCTAGAGTCGTGTAACCAGCGCACTCAGCCTCCAGTTAAAGACAGGAGGTAAAGAAAGTGCAGCATTGGACTGTAGGAATTAGTGTGTAGGAACTGTTGTGTGATGGCCGAGTGTTTTAGTACAATGTTTGATGCCTAGCTTTGCTAAAGTTACCATTTGCTGGGCTCTCCACTGACTACATGATGGCCACAATCTTGCCATTACTGAAACACCACACCAGCAAAATTCAGGCTCTTTACATCAGCCCAGCCGTTTGATAGTTCAGTTGCAGCTTTCTTTAAAAATATTAGGTATTCATTCAGCACTTGATTCTAAGCCTCAAATGGTTTTATCACTCAGGCAAACATTAATTCAGTAACATTGCAATAAGCCAGTTTAAGTTAAAGGCATCAAATTCTTCAATGAACCACAACAGAATGCGTTGGGGTGATGACATGATTTGCAACAGTTCAAACAGATGCACCCAGGCAGTGTCACAGGCAATAGGGCTCATTAAATAAAGCACTGGTGAAATTGGCAATATTTGTTTGCCAAAACAAAAAGCAGCCATCCAAAATCAGTCAGATTGAAGCTAGTTGAGTATTTAAAAACTTTAGCTGCATCTTATATAAACAAAATCAGTCTCCAAAATCAAGTTACAGTTAAGGTAGTGAGTTGCAAGTCTTTTGCCTCTCTAATCTCTCCTGCCTGCCACCCAATCACAGACCTTCCCTTTTGTTCTCCCCTCCCCCTTTGTGCTCAAGAATCTGTTCATTGCAAACATTTGCCAGTTCTGACAAAGGGTCATCGACCTGAAACATTAACTGTTTCTCGCTCCACAGATGCTGTCTGACCCGCTGAGATTTCCAGCATTCTCTCAGATTCCAACATCTGCAGTGCTTTGTATTTCTGTTTTTATATATTGTACAAGTATTGGACACTTTTCAAAGTCTTGGTTGTCCTCTATGGCAATATCCAAATTTCTGTAAAGCTTTTCTACATCAAATACTTGGTGAATTTACATACATTCTCCTGGGATATTTTTGAAACCAGAAATTCATAACTAAACCTGCTTCACCATCCATACAACATTAAAAAAAAAAAATCAGATCTGTGCCACATAAAATGTCAGCAACTTTAGTCAACACATCTAGAGGCAGCCAGTCCTGTAGCAGTGGGAGCAATGTACACCAGTCCTGTACCAAGTACCCAGTGAAATTCTCCTGCAAATGCACAAATGATCAAGAATGGGTGCTGCATCCCTTCAGACCAGCACTTACTGGTAATTCTCGGAAGTACAACTCCAGCTCATTAAAATGGGAAGCATTATTTCAGTACCACACACACAGATGTGATAATTGGACACTGGTCTATACTCCTTGGTTCAACAGTAAATCTAAAGGCAATTTGCAGGAAGCCAAGAGTGTGGACACTTCGTACAAGAATCAAATTATTAATTCTTGGTATGTGGACATAGTGAAAGTCAGCATTTATTGCCCATCCCTAGTTAGTGCAGAATGAGGGGTGATCTCATTGGAACATACAAGATTCTGAGGGGGATTGACAGGGTAGATGCAGGGAGGATATTTCCCCCGGGCTGGGGAGTCTAGAACCAGGGGGTAGTCTCAGGAAAGGAGTCGGCCATTTAGGGCTGAGATGAGGAGGAATTTCTTCACTCAGGGTTGTGAATCTTTGGAATTCTTTACCCCAGAGGGCTGAGGAAGTGGGGTCATTGAGTATATTCAAAGCCGGGATAGATTTTTGGACTCTAGGGGAAAGGAGGGATATGGGGATTGGGCAGGAATTGAGGAGAGGTCAAAGTTCAGCCATGATCTTATTGAATGGCAGAGCAGACGCGAGGGGCTGTATGGCTGACTCCTGCTCCTAATTATGTTCTTGCATTCAGTAATGAGACAATGGCCTTCTTGAATTCAAAGTTAACTGAAGGATGTTGGATTGTGCACTACACTGCCTCAGAACAGCAAAGAAAGTTTATCCGCTGATTTATGGACACAGGTCCATGAGGACATTGAAGAATGTACAGCACATCCAACATGGAGTTGGTAAAATATTTTGCAGAGCAGATTATATTGAAAGTGCCTACATACTGTTAGATCCAAGAGTCCAGGCTGGTGTCCAATTTTAATATTGGAGTGACAGTACTGGAAATCATTATGCTTTACAAGTGTGATACCACTCAAGATGTTCTGACATCTAGTCACTGAATAAGCTCATTGCAGCCACAAATTGAGAGTTCAAAGCAAGTCAGCATTCAATTTGGAGTTATCCATTCAAAATATGGCCCATCCAACACCTCAATTCTGATGTAAATTGGAATAGCTGCCATATTCAGGTATTGGGACATTCCAGCTATACTGGTTGACCCGAGCTGTAGACTAAAATCAAGGATGGCAGCAGTTTAGGAGGAAAAAAAATGACTTGCCTACAGTATTAGTTTACTTGCATATATGAGGCTGTGTAAAAAGGTTTATTTATAATATAATATATGGTTCCTGACATACTTGTATAACACACTGCAAAAAAGGACACTTGAATCCACTTCATTCACACTGGCATCTCATTTGAAAAATTCCACCTTCTGTGCCAAGTTATTTTGAAGATGCATACACAAACATACCTTCCCCCACGTACCTCGAGACAAACATCCTTCATGTGTGACTAGACTAACCAAGGAGACCTGTAGGTGTCCAAGCACATGTCAAAGCTTCCGAACCATTCCAGTGTTAAGACAATTACAGCACCAGTCACAAACTTTGAAGTCTGCACTTGTAGCCAAAAAGGAGATCCTGTTCTTCAAATAAGTAGACATTGCAACTTCCCTCTGGCTAGTTTTCAACTAGTTAGAGCTCCACTTCAAATAGGAAGATGCATTTGTATTTAAGTAAGCTGGGTGCACAGCCAAGACTACTCTTAAAATAGCTAGATGATCCTAAATATTAAAAAATATTATACACACCTCAGATCTTGCTCATTTGGTAGACTTGTTCAAAAATGACAAGGTTTTTGGTTTTAAAAATTGTATACTTTTAAACCTGGCATTTAGGAGCTTTCAAATAAATCTCAGACTGAAAACACAGCCCACCCAAGCTGGGACATTGGAGAAGTTACAGGAGGGGCAACCTTCTATAAAAAAAAACATGTTTGTCAGCAACTTCTGGCCAGTTTTAAATAAAAACTGGCAACAAGGGGGCAGATAAAGTGTGGAACATTTCACATTCAGGAAGTTCTTGGCAGATTATGTATCCAGGCAAGTTTTTGACAGCTTGTTAAGCTACCTGAATGCATTTAAAACAAAATGGATCAAAAAAGCAAGAGAGAGAAATGCAACATCGAGGTTCTCATCACAACAAATTTGCTGTTTTCCAGTCATCTTAGACCTGGAAGTTAGAAGCTTATGACAACATTGAGGAATAGAAAGTATCCTCTTCTCAGCTCAGTCTTTGAAGGCTCGTCATTGACCAGTGATGTAACCAGCATGACCATCTTCGTGATCTATGCATAAACCCTCACAAATGGTGTGGCATCACATCTGGATGACTTGCAATATTAATCTGACCATCTGATCCTAGACTGCGGCTGTTACAGGCAAGAGCGTACAAGCCAGGGGCAATATTTTAGGTTAATGATGTGTCTCTAATTCCACCACTGTCCATTCCCCTTGTGAGGAGGAGATGTCTTCAGGAGAGAAGCTGGTGACAGACGTGATACTGGCTGTGGAGTCGTCTAATGGCGATATAAGATCTGTCCATTTGCTCAATTCAGCTTTGTCGACCGTTACCTTGCTCTGCAATATGACCCCGTCTCCGGACAGAAGCAACGTCTGGTTAATGAGTTGCTGTACCACCTCCACGGGCTCGATCGGCAGGGTCAAGATCTTCTGGCCGGGGTCTTCAAGGAGTTCGAGACATCGCCAACCTGGCTTCCGAAGCTGCTCCTCTTGCGCGTAGACATCTTCCAACCTGCTCTCCTCGCCAGTCTCGGCCGCTTCGACTTCATAGATGGTGGAAAGGATGGGAGTCAGCAGCGGAGTCATCCATGGCACACAAGCATGCGTCTGTAGTGTTTTATCGCCCTCACTCAAGATGCCTGCAACAGTTTGACAGCACTTGAAGAGTTTGAAAAAGTTCAAGCAAAAAAAAAAAAACCCTTTTGCATGCAAATCTACAACTAATCTTGATGGGACAGTTCCGCACTCGAACACGAGATTGAGCACAAACAACTTTTTAAACAAACGAGCCGATTTACATTTGCGGCACAGCACTGGTCTATTGACTGAATCAGACACATTAGGATCCATTTATAGGCACTGGAGCAGACCCAAACTACACAAGCGCACAGAGGGGGAAGAAATTTGTAGGCTACCAGGTCACATTGCATCCAATAAATTTAAAATTTCAGGTGGTTTCATGCAATGGCAAGTTGGCAGATATGCTGCAAACAAGAGTTATTAAGAGTGTCTGTCCATACTGCATCTTCATGGGTCAGTTAAATGCACACTGCAGGCCAAGTATAATGCTTCAATGGTCCCATCCATTCGCATGCCGTCTCTACATTCTAGTCTAGGATGCATGCAGCAGTAAGACAAGAGTGCAGAAAACAGCCCCCAGGCAGACAACATTGAACGGGGAAAGTTACAGATACAACTAGAAGAAGTTATAATAGCCTGGGCTGGTTGGCCAGAGCTCATGGACCGAGGCTTGGACACTCCCTTCATGTTCAACTTTCCAAAAAGTTCTCTTTTGGCCAATCGCCAGTGGCATTGCTCAGTTGCGGTTTCCAATCAAGAGCAAATTGGAGATATTTAGTAGTTAAAGGTCGCTGCTCCAAACAAGCTGCCGAGATCACCGGTGATTTATTAATTTTTTTTTGTAAAAAGTTAATTCGGGCTCCTGGTCAATACATTTGGTGTGCGATGGAGACACAAGCTAGACAGACAGATCTATCCCAGATGGAACATACGAGGCCAGACCACTGCCACACAGTACGAGAGTAATTTGCAAGACAACAGCAAGAGTGAGCGAGACCACTTCTATCATTTACAGTTCGCATTGCCATGCAATTGATTTTCCCTTGTGGAGAGACTGGGGATGTTGGCCTGATCGAGGCCGCTAATGTTGGTGCATCTGTCCTCCCAGGGGATTTGTAGGATCTTGGGAGACATCGTTGGTATTTCTCCAGCGACTTGGTGTCTACTTTATATGGTCCATGTCTGAGCCACACAGGAGGGCGGGTATTACTATAGCCCTGTAGACCATGAGCTTGGTGGCAGTTGAGGGTCTGGACTTGAAACCCCTTAATCCTCAGGCGAGAAGGCAGAAGGAGCGTGCGGCAAACCAGTCCCACCCACCCACCGAGGAACTGCCTATGATGGAGAGACTGAAGATGACTGCCACACATGAGAGAGAGAGAGAGAGAGAGAGAGAGAGAGAGAGAGAGAGACTTGGTCTTAAAGCTCTCCAATAATTGGGCAGCACATTCAAGGTACCTCTCCAAGATTGCACTGTGTGGAACGGCAGGAAGAAACCGTGGGTTGTTGCGCACCACACGCTGCTACTCCCCAGTGCCCCACCAGCTTGGTTGTTATGTGCACAGAGCATTCTCTACAAGAGATAAGGCGGGGGGGGGGGGGACCCAATGGAAGTCTTTATAATTATGGGTAGACAGAGACGATGTTTCCACTTGTGGGGTGGAGTCTAAAACTAGGGGTCAGAAATAGAATAGTCACTGCAGGAATTCAGGAGAAACTTCTTTACCCAGAGAGTGGAACAGGCAGTGGTTGAGGTTGATGCAGGCGGGGTGAGATGAAGTAAGGTGGGAGGAGTGCATTAAATTCTATGTAATGTTCTGTAAAGAGATCATCTCCTGTCCAATGTTAAAAATGGGACTAGGTACTTGGGTTAATTAACATTTTTGTACCTTTTGACAGAAAGGCTTGGAGATTTTGTGGGAAGAGTTCTGTCTCTTCACTCAGAGGGTGGTGAATCTTTGGAATTCTCTGCCCCAGAGGGCAGTGGAGGCTCAGTCGTTGAGTATATTCAAGACAGAGATCGACAGATTTTTGGATATTAAAGGGAATCAAGGGATATGGGGATCAGGCGGGAAAGTGGAGTTGAGGTCAAAAATCAGCCGTGATCTCATTGAATAGCGGAGCAGGCTCGAGGGGCCGAATGGCCCACTCTGGCTCGGTAGGTATTTTCACAAGAACTAGATTAAAAAAAGCCCTCTAACAATTCCAGTGTACTCTGGGAGATCAAGTGTTTGCAATTTTAGACCCAACTGATTCTCTGGAGCAGCAGTTTACATAAAAACTGCTGCTCCAATCTCAAAACAGGGAATAATTTTAGAACCCATCATTCAGAGATGTTTTTCCAATCGGGGAAACGTATGGGAGAAGCACTACCGAAGAACCGCTAAATCTTTGTTGTAGGCACCACATGGTGGATAAGGATGTTAAGGCGGCATACCATATTCTATGCCTTGGCAAGTATTCAAGAGCAGGGAGGTTATGCTCGAACTGTATAAAACACTGGTTAGGCCACAGCTTGAGTACTGCGGGCAGTTCTGGTCACCACATTACAGGAGATGTGATTGCACTGGAGAGGGTGCAGAGGAGATTTATCAGGATGTTGCCTGGACTGGAGAATTTTAGCGATGAAAAAAGATTGGATAGGCTGGGGTTGTTTTCTTTGGAACAGAGGAGGCTGAGGGGAGACCTTATTGAGGTGTATAAAATTATGAGGGGCCTGGATAGAAAGGACCTATTTCCCTTAGCAGAGGGGTCAACAACCAGGGGCCATCGATTTAAAGTAATTGGGGGGAAGATTGAGGAGATTTGAGGGGAAATGTCTTCATCCAGAGGGTGGTGGGGGTCTGGAACTCACTGCCTGAAAGGATGGTAGAGGCAGAAACCCTCACCACATTTAAAAAGTACTTGGATGTGCACCTGAAGTGCCGTAACCTACAGAGCTACGGACAGAGAGCTGGAAAATGGGATTAAACTGGATAGCTCTTTGTCGGCCGGCACGGACACAATGTGTCGTAAATTTGTGATTTCACTTGCCCTAGAAGCTGCCCATGCAGCTATATTTTCACAATAATCTCTCCTTTCCAGAAAATTTGGTGTTTAAAAAGGGGTACTGGCTCAAATGGATTGTCCGCTCCAGTTACCCGCACTACATTCACAAAGAATTAACGGCCAGCTCAGTCCAAAACCAATTTATTACACGTGGCAGCCAACGTTCCACATTTAGAAAAGCTATTCCAAACCAACATTTTAGCAACTTGCTCCAGTTCCATTGGAGGGGGAAGAGGGGGAAAATAAAGAGGGCTCAGGAAAGCCACTAACCCATACCCACCCACCACAATGCAGTGATCGGAAGAAAACCCCTGTATGAAAATGGGCCAGTTCCAAAATGTTTTACAGAACACTTTATTAGTCAATTTTAAACAAAATAAATGGGAAGGTTTACATAAATTCTAATCATTTTCTGCAAGTTCAGTACGGAGAATCCAGTGGCACAAATACAAAAAAAATTCATCGAATTGGGGTAAAAATAAAGAATTCACAGACATGCGATCCAAGTTATCAGTGCGGAATATCTTCTACACAGTCCAAGTTTCAGGCGTATGTATCCAGTACTAATATCTATTGCACACCAACTTCACCCTTAAAGACTTGCAAATGTGTTTACTTTTTACAAAAAAAAAAAGCATTTAACCAAGCTCTATACATTACCTGTCAATATGCTCTCATTCTTTTCACAAATAGAGTAGTACTGCTGCTCGCGACCTCCGTTTGCGTCAGTGGCAGGATCGCTCAACTTCGGGAGGTTATTAGCCAAGTCCCCAGTGAGGCAGTCTCTCGGATAACCTGCCACATGCTCCTGCACGTTGCAAGGCTTCCATTGGTCACCAGACTCCGAGTGGTCTTCTGCCAGGCCACGCTCATGGCGTGGGGCAAGAGTCGCTCCGGGGTCACCGTCCTTCGAGCACTCGCTTGGGAGAGGAGGACAGTGGTCCCCAGCGGAAGGGCTGGCTTCGGGTCCGCGGGGCTCCTGGCCAATCGGGGCAGGAAGGCTTTCAATCTGGTGACCGGCGGGATCATCCAACAAGGAGCCAGCACCTGACAGCAAGCCATTCGGAGGAGGAGGAGGAGCAGGAGCAGCGGGGTCCAGTTGTCCAAATCCGAGGGGAGCGGGGGTCTCGGCAGTTGCTAGCTCTTCCCGCTCGTCCACAGCGCGCAGAGTCAAGGGCTTGAAATGGGGAGAGCACGCAGCTGGGGGCTGCCCATCGGATTTGGATTCAGTTGCGGCTTTGTCCTCAAATACTGGGTTGTCAATCCCTTCCAGCCCACACGGGACCGGCTCCCCAGTCACCACACGGTCAAGGTCGACCTCAGAGGGGTCTTCATCCTCTGAAGACACGAGGGGCTCGGTTGGAGGATCCCCTTGTAGGTCATCTGCCGCCAGCGTCTCTGGCTCCTCATCGCCCCTTTCCAAGTGGATCCCCAAATCCTGATCCAGGAGATCATCCAGTGGGCTCAGCTCGTCCGTCTGAGGGAGGCAGAGGTCGACGGGTTCCACTTTCTCATCGGACTTAGATTCCACTCCCGAGCTACTGTCATAGTCCTTCAATTCCTCGGGAGTGCTGGTGGGGCTGCTGCTTTTCCCGGCCAGATCAGGACCGCTCAGCGTGCTGGACTTGGACACGCCCTGGTCTCCGTGTGAATCTTCCGGTGAAATTCCAAGCTTCTCTCCAGGGGGCCAGTTCCCATTCTCAACTGGACATTCCAACCGGCAAGATACCGGCACAGTCTCCACCAGCAGGTTCCGAGGCTTGAAGACTAGATCTTGGTCATCTTGACTTTGAAGTGCTTCTGGGCAAAGCTCATCGGGAGGAGATTCCTCAGTATCCGCCTCTTCGGAATACTCGTACATGGTTAGCTTCACTTTCTCTACATTAGACACATCACTATTGGTCTCTGGGGAACTCCCATCTTCGAGATAACCTCCCAGAGTAGGCCCACTGGGATCTCCCAGATCCTCCAATATTGGTACAAGGGCAACATTGTCCTCTTTGATTACATATTCAGCAGGCAGGCTGTGCACAGCAGGAGTCAGAGACCCACAATCCAGATCTAACTCATTCTCTTCAGAGCCTAGCAAAGTAGATTCCTGAAGTAGAGGTGGTAGGCTCTGCACGTCTAGATGGCCCACCTTGCCGTCAATACCAGCAATTTTCTCATCTATAATCGGTTCAGCTTTGATTTGGTTCGAATCCCTGGCGATTACCTCGACTACATCAAGCTCGTTGCCTTCAATAACTCTTGCATTTTCTAT
The DNA here is from genome assembly GCF_044704955.1 of Pristiophorus japonicus. Taxonomy (NCBI): domain Eukaryota; kingdom Metazoa; phylum Chordata; class Chondrichthyes; family Pristiophoridae; genus Pristiophorus; species Pristiophorus japonicus. The sequence continues at coordinate 5,104,712 of NC_092000.1, read as the reverse complement.
TTCCATCTCCGCACCTCTGTTTGAGCCCAAGACAACTTCCAACTCCTGGCCATAATTCAGCTCCCCTTTATCTTCCTCAGCTGATTGTTGCATCATCTGGCCAGAAGCTTCATTCTCCACAGCTTGGAGTTCTGCCATGCAGGCACTGGCTTCGAGCCTTGTATTCCCCACTTTCTGCTCTGGTGAGGCAGAGTCCTTCATTTGGTCGACGTGGCCAGGGGCCTTCGGCATTCCCAGCAGAGATGGCACGGTGGCGATTGGCGGGAAACCCTGGGGGCTCGTGCCCGCAACAGCCTCAGCTTCTTGGTTGGGCATCGCCGCGTTCAAAACCGGAGTTTCCTCTTCCTCCACAACGGTCTGCTCTTCGGCAGAATTTTCTGGCTCAGCTTGAAGCTGAACCTGCTCCACAGCGGCAGGCTTCCTAACGTCACTTTCCGAGAGGGACTTCCTGGAAGAAGTAGACTCCCTTCGACTGGGCGGCAGGTGCTTCCCAGCACTGCCTTTCGCCGGTTTTGGTGATTGCTGGAGCCCAGGGCCAGTCGGAGCCTTGGAGGCGGAGCTACCTGGCTGCACCCTCGCTTTGGATTTGACAGCCACCTTGGCCATTGCAGGCTTCAGCTTTGCATCCAAATTCTTCTGCTCGGCAGAAATAGCTTCGGAGGGTTTCACCGGCTTTGCTTTGGTTGACCTTGCAGTATTGGTGGCCTTGCTCACCTCGGAACCCGAATACTTCTTTGGCTGTGAAGGACACGTAGTCAAGTCTGGAAGAGATGGGGGGAAACAACAGAATAAACTGATCAATACACACCTTGCAGCCAGTTTAGTTAAGAGCACAAGAACAAATAAGAGCAGAGGTGAGCCATACGGCCCCTCGAGCCTGCTCCGCCATTCAATAAGATCATGGATGATCTGTATCTCAACTTGCCTTGGTTCCGTAACCCACAATACCCTTGCTGAACAAATCTATAAATCGCACGTTTAGAAATTTAATTGACCCCCCCCCCACCCACCCCCAGCAACAGCTTTTTGGGAGCAGCAAGTTCCAGATTCCCACTGCCATGTGTGTGAAGTGTTTCCTTACATCACCCCTGATCTAATTTTAAAGTTATCCCCTTGTTCTGGACTCCCCCACTAGAAGAAATGGTTTCTCTCCCTTTACCCCAGCTACTTTAATCATCTTAAACACCTCAATTAGATCACCCCTTAATCTAAACTCGAGGGAATACACAAGAAATAGGAACAGGAGTCGGTCATTCGAGCCTGCTCTGCCATTTAATATCATGGCTGATCTTCAACCCCAATACTTTCCCGTCTGAACCCCATATCCCTTGATTCGCTTATTTTTTTAAAATCTATCGATCTCAGCCTTGAATATACTCAAAGACAGCCTCCCCAGCCCTCTGGGCTGGAGAATTCCAAAGATTCACCACCCTCATGAGGAGAAACTTCTTCACTCAGTCCTAAATGGCCAACCCCTTATCTGAAGACAGTGACCTAGTTCTAGACTCCCCAGCCCAGGGAAAATAACCTCTCAGCTTCCATCTGGTCAAGCCTTGTAGGAAAAAAAAAAAAAAAGTGTTTCAATGAGATCTGATTCTTCTAGCCTCTAGGGAATGTAGGCCCAATCTATTTAACCTTTCTTCATTCGACAATTGGCAGGAATCAGTTGAGTGAACCTTTGCTGCACAAGCAGAGTCTATGCAATCCATCGTCAAACACTTTTAGCCCTGGTATCATTTGGGTGAGTCTGTACTGCACGCTCTCCTAGTCTGTTCACGTATGGTGTACAATTCAAATCTAGATTTAGAGTTGTAGAAATTTAGTAAATCTTAACAGGTTCTGAATACCAGTCCCAGGATATCCCCAATATACTGACTGCTAAAATGCTAGTCACAGAGTTGTGCAAGATGGCATAAAACCTGGCGTCTCATCCACCTTAACCACCGTTTCCTACCACTTGCACTAGCTAGTGGGGAAGCGCACAATTGGAGACAGTCTCCCAGAAAAAGGCTCCTACCCGAGCATCAGGTCCACACGAGAGCCAGGCAGGAGTCTCACCCATCCTTCAAAATGCCAAGTTGAACCACCTGTTCCCAGGCATCGACCAACAGCATGGGACCTTGCTCTGAAGTCAAGAGAAGTACTTGGTCTTTTGTCAGTGTCAACCATGGCTCAGTGGGCAACACACTCGACTCAGTCAGAAGGTTGTAGGTTTACGTTCCCCTCCAGGGTCCCGAGCACAAAAATCTAGACTGTCAGAGGGGCAGGGCCAAGGGAGCGCCGCACTGACTTGGAGGGGCAGTCTTTTGGAATGGATGTTAAACCAAGATGTAAAATATCCCATGGCACTATTTCAAACAGCAGGAGAGTTATTTCTGGTGGTGTTCTGGCCAATAATTTATCCCTCAACCAACATTACAAACAGATGATCTGAGTCATTATCACATTGCTGTGTGGGAGCTTGCTGTGTGCAAAATGGCTGCCACGTTTCCCACATTACAACAGTGACCACACTCCAAAAGTACTTCATTGGCTGTAAAGCGCTTTGACATTTACAGTGGTCATGAAAGGCACTATAGAAATGAAAGTTTAAAAAAAAATACATTTCAACTTAAGAACCTGCAATATAGGCACTAGAATATTGGACCAGCACAGCGCTAAAGTTCCAACACAATCCGTAGAGCACCTTGGAGAGTCTGCTTTCCCCCACCTTTCTTGCTGGAGGCAGCAGGGAGTTTTTCAGGGTGAGCTCCTGTAGATGGGACCCCAGGTTTGGCCGGTCGAGCTGCAGCTGGTCGTTCACCGGTGACTCTGGATGTTGGGAGCTTCCTTACTGCTCCGGCACTCGGGTCGGACTGGCTCGACGAAGCAACAGCCGTGTCTGGTCTTTTTTTTTAAAAAAAAAGATAAAAACGGTCATCGATGAGGATTCCAAACATACCCTTCAACCGTTAGCTTTACCGAGGCATCCAGGGTGCAGACACATTCTGCCTGTACTGGGCAAAAAACACTGCCGGACAAAACTAAACACGTGTTTATGACAGTGAAAGACGGCATAAAATTGTATCTCTACTGGAACAATATGGCTACTGATGGTTCGGCCAACGAGAGCAAAAGCCACTCATGTTGCTGATCCCAGTGGATATTGCAATTTAATCTAAAATCCAAGAACAAAAAAAAAGACACTTGCCCAACAGAATTTTTACAGCACAGTGAGGAGGCCATTCAGCTTATCCTGCCTGTGTCAGCTCTTTGAAATCTATCCAATTAGGCCCACGCCCCCCTGCTCTTTCCCCATAGCCCAGCACATTTTTTTTTTCCTTTAAGTATCTATCCAATTCCCTTCGGAAAAAAAAAAAAAGTTAGTTACTGTTCAATCCGCTCTCGGGCAGTGCGTTCCAGATCGTAGGATAGCATAATGGAAATTTACAGCACAGGAGGCCATTTGGCCCATCGTGTCCGTGCCGGCCGACAAAGCTATCCAGCCCGAGGTCCATAGCACTGCTGGACAGTAGTGTGTATACATGCTCATTTGGAAACTGCGTATGAAATTTAGGAGGTGGAACAGCCTTAATACATTGATTTACAACTCAGGGCTGCAGTACAGTCTAGCAGCACAAGAGATTGACCCATTGCATACAGCCTGTAATGTGATCTACCCCCCCCCCCTCCGATGCCTGAACACAATAGTTCAGTGTGCAGTAACAGTCCCAAAGTTCCTCTTGGAAGGGGTGGGGTGGGGAGGAGGAGAGAACAGGAAGGAAATGGAAAGAAGAAAAAAAAATACAATACAATCTACCTGGCCAGGATGATCCATTGAAGAGTTGGGACCCCCCCCCCCCCCCAAGAGCAAGCAATCAACAAACAGCTGAACAAAGACTTAAGGCTCAAGTGGAACCCAACAGTACACAGGAGATTTAACCCACTCCAGAGCTTGGAGCACAAAAACCCAGTCGCCGCGTCGCACTGTCGGAGGGGCCGTCTTTCCAATGAGACATTAAACCAAGGTCTGCCCCCTCAGTTGGTTGTAAAAGGTCCCACGGCACTGTTGAGGAGCAGGGAAGTCCTGGCCAATAAACCGATTATCTGGTCATGATCACATTGCTGTCTGTGGGAGCTTGCGGTGTGCAAACTGATATAGGAAACACAACAGTGACCACACTCAAAAAGTACTCATTGGCTGTAAAGCATTTTGGGACATCGAGGTGGTGAAAGGCACTCTCGAAAGGCAAGACTTTTGAGTAAACCTTGCTTGGGAGTCAGAGGGAGACATTACATTAATTGGCTAAGTTAGCCCATAATGAGATTGGTCAATAACCTGGGACCCCAACAATGTGCCAACTACCCTGGAAGGACAATTCATTGTTGGAGAACTGCAGAAACTAGTGTAGGAATGTTAACAACTGGCTAACTAGAGAGGCATTCATTGCAGCTGCGAGAGAGAGAGAGAGAGAATGTAACAGGCCAACCCTTTGGCAGAAGGCACGAGAATCTGAGAGCCTGAACCCGAGAGCTGGGAGATCCTACTGCTTACGTATGCTGCCCAATTGGTATATGCAGTGATGGTCTCACACTTGATCAGCTCCATTGGGCGGGCCGCATTTGTCAGGCATGCAGACAGAGACTCCCAAAGCAAGCGCTCTACTCGGAACTCATTCACGGCAAGCGAGCCAAAGGTGGGCAGAGGAAACGTTACAAGGGACACCCTCAAAGCCTCCCTGATAAAGTGCAACATCCCCACTGACACCTGGGAGTCCCTGGCCAAAGACCAGTCCGCCCTAAGTGGAGGAAGTGCATCCGGGAGGAGGGCGCTGAGCACCTCGAGTCTCGTTGCCGAGAGCGTGCAGAAACCAAGCGCAGGCAGCGGAAGGAGCGTGCGGCAAACCAGTCCCACCCTCCCTTTCCCTCAACCACTGTCTGTCCCACTTGTGACAGACTAATTCTCGTATTGGACTGTTCAGTCACCTGAGAGCTCATTTTAAGAGTGGAAGCAAGTCTTCCTCGACCCCGAGGGACTGCCCATGATGGTCTTGGATTGCCCCCTTCAAGCCTGCAGTATCCCATTCCCCAATAGGACATGCACCAGAGGCTGGCCAACAGACCCTTGCCCAGCTTTAAACTGCTGAGCAGAGAGTTTCCTGCACATGTTTCACATGGGGCCCTGTAGATGGTGCCATTTCCCTGCAATTAACCTCCACTGATGTAAAATGCAAGCGTGACTAGGCTGGGGGAAAAGGAGAGAGAGAAGCCATGCAGCACCCAGAGACCGCAATAGTTTCACATCGGATCTACAGACTCTCCTGGAATATAAACACTGGTTGCAACCCCCTCAAAATTCAGTTAGCCAACCCAGAGGATTGAAGGCAAATCGCCTGAACACTGCTGCAAGCAGATGAGAGAGAGAGAGAGAGAGAGAGAGAGAGAGAGAGAGAGAGATTGACTGAGGGGTGTTGGAGTCAGGTGATGAAACCTCCCAACACTAGTTGACAGCCCAACCCCCAATACCCACACCTAGCAGGGGGACATTTACTCCAAACGCCCAATAGTCATCATAGGCAGCCCCTCAGAATCGAGGAAGACTTGCTTCCACTCTTAAAATATATATACACGAGTCCTTAGGTGGCTGAACAGTCCAATACGAGAGCCAGTCTGTCACAGGTGGGACAGACAGTGGTTGAGGGAAGGGGAGGGTGGGACTGGTTTGCCGCACGCTCCTTCCGCTGCCTGCGCTTGGTTTCTGCACGCTCTCGGCAACAAGACTTGGTGCGCCTTGAGGGGACATTTACTCCAAACACTCCCTGAAGCTGCATTGATTGGGAGGGGTGGGGGACCTTGGCAGACCAGGTTATACCCAGCTCTTTCTATCCCCACTCATCCCAAAGATCAGCCCGTCTTGGCACACACTACTGGTGCAGCACCCACCATTGCTAGTATCCCACCGGCAGGACTTCTCCCCGACAGGAACATGGAGTCAAGATGTCAGCACACAGATGCCTGGCTCATGATCGGATGCAGTGCTACATTTCTCAAGGCTGCTCCCTTATAGAATGACAGCAGAGAAGGTGGTCCATTTAGCCCACCATGCCTGTGCCAGCTGTGTTAAAGCTATCTACTTAGTCCCAACACCCGCAACACTAAAATAATTCCCCTTTCAAGTATTTATTCAATTGCCTTTTGAAAGTTACTATTGAATTTGTGCCCACCGCCCTTTCAGGCAGCGCGTTCCAGTTCAATACAACTTACAAAAGACCCAACCAAACCACTACCCATTCTGTCCCACCATTTCTATTCACTTGCGATTGGTTTACTCTTTTCCCCATCTCCTCCTGTCCCCTCTCCCCAACACACTACTTTCCAGCTTTGGCGACACAAAGTATTAAGGAGATTGGTCTCATTGGGTAAAGTAACATTGGGAAAGATGCAAGAAATTCAAGGCAGGCTCGTTTACATTGCACACACCCGAGGGAGGGGCGCAGAAACTCACAGGACATCAGCTCGGCAATAGATGGATAACTAGCACGATGCTCTGGCAGGCTCAGGCTGGCCTCCACCCAAAGAGACATTGGAGCAAGAGTTGGACAGAGAGGTGGCCCCCTGAATGCAACAAGCTGGAGGAGGCGGGGGAGGGGGGGGGGGGGGCAGGAAGAGAGAGCGTTTTAAGTTTGGATCTGACAGGATATCCAAAGTCAGTACTCTCGTTTTAAAAGAGGGGCTTTAAAATGCCAGATAGGCACCTTTGTGTGGGGGGGGGAACCATTTGCCACAATCCTGAAGGGTTAACATCCCCCTCAATGGTTGGGGTAGATGCAGTTGTTGGACTATTTGCAATACTTTAAGACTTGCATTTATATAATGCCTTTCATGGCCACCGACATCCCAAGGCACTTTACAGCCAATGAAGTACTTTTGAGTGTAGACACTGTTGGAATGTGGGAAACCAGCCAGTTTGCGCACATTAGGCATTTCACCATTATATTCAGACGGTTTTAGCAAATCTTCCCGCGGGAAGTCGTTGCAAAGATGACCAAGTTGCAGCGTCGCCATCGTCAAACATTCACATTTGACAGATGAGCTCCGGAAGCAAGGCGTCCGAGCACAAACACTGCCCTCCCTTTCTCACCGTCCGTGTGACACCTGCTGCCCCACCCACCCCCCCCAGCCCAGCCCCCCAGAGGACCGTCGGGCTCAGATTCCCTCCCACCCCCACACCACTGATAATCACTGGGTCTGACCTGGCCCACTGGGCTTCCTCAAGACTGCCCCCGGCCCCCCAAAGCCCAGGCTCAGTGATTCCCACGAGCTTTCTCCGTCCCCCCCAGCCCCCCAGTCCCCCCCAAAGCCCAGGGGATGGTCATGCTCAGTGATTCCCTCAAGCTCCCCACCCATAGCCCAGGGGACCAGGTCAGGCCCAGCGCTCAACTTGTTTATCAGAGCGTGCAGTCAGCAACAGGAGTGCAAGGTGATCGCCAATCACTCGTCAATTCAGAAGCACTCAGCGGCCCAGACAGGCAGAACTTATGGGGAGCTGCAGTGCCATCGAGATGGTTCATGTGAAATGTAGTGAATTGAGCAATTAGGACTAGCCGGTTTGGGGGGGGGGGGGGGGGGGCAGACCAGACAGCCAAGGAGGAAGGTGCATACTGAACTGGTCATTATTCATTCAGTACAGGCCAGCAAGCAGCATGGGACAATGTCAAGTGGGTTACGTGCCTAGACTCCCATCACCAGACTGTCCAACAAGGGGGAGGAGGGGGGAGAGGGTTAACAAATTCTTCCAGTCACTTCAAAATCAACACACGCAAGTTCCAGGCTATACATGTAGGGTGCAGCAGATTAATTGGACCGCAGCTCCAACAATTATGATCCTGGATTAGAATAAAAGAGGGGCCTCTCCTCCTTTTCAGCCACCAGCCTGCTTATTGATGGAACAGAAAGTGCAGGAGTTGATCGGGATGTTCCCACCCCGACCAGGCTGCTGAAGAGACAGATTTGCCCACTTGACAAGACTATTTTGTTGGGGTTTTTTTTGCTGCATGTCAAAAATAAGTAAAGCTAAAAATCAAAGTATGGTTGCTTACAAAAGGACCACTCACCCATCAACAGCCGATAGATGGGCAGTGGGCCATCTCCCATTGTCACTGGGCAGGTCACTGAGCACACCACCAAAACGCTGAGCCACAGACAATAAAAAAAAGTTTCAAACTCAGCCACAGTTGGATAAAAGGAATTGTGTTACTCTTCAGCTATGACAATGTGTATTTTTCCCCCACGGAATAGAATTCCTTGGGAGATCCCTCCACTACAATGCTGGGAGATAAAAAAAAAATTGGGCCAATAAAACAATTGGGTGTGTATTTCAATTCTTACCACACCTCGTTTTAGTTATAAATGTCATTGGACCAGGGGGCAGGGGGAAAACAGAACATTTGACTGACCGACCAGGATCATCCAATCCAGTAATGGAAGTCAGTTCGCTTCCCGATTGGCCGAGGGAAGTCTGGTCACTGTGAGGAAGCAATGGCGGGAGTGTGGGGACAGGGCAGTTGGAGGAGAGATCCGAGGGTTGGAGACACCTCCAGGGATAGGTCCAACTAGTGGTGGGCTGAGAGAGTCTGGAGGTCCACGATGGCCCATTATTACAGGTCACCACGATAAACGAACATTGACTTTTGGCGGGTCTTGCTGAGAGAGACGAATCAACGAACTGAACACTTTCTGCACTGCCCCCTAACCCAATTCTTTGCCCAATAACCGATCTTCTGCGTATCACTGGGCACTACCCTCATGGTTCACTCGAGGAACAATTGGCCCATTCGGGACTGATCAAGTCCCCTCAAGCCAACTTGCTCAGCATCTCGGGGATCCAACAACCAGTCAGTCATTCAGAAGCGAGCAACATCAGAGGGGAGGACAGATAATACTGTAGTCGTTCGTTGGGCAAGGGCACCAGTGGACATGGGAGCGAAGACAATGACGTAACACTCAGAACAAGCTCGGTTTCTTGTTCAAGAGACAAAAGACCTGCATTTCTATAGCACCTTTCATGACCACGGGGCGTCTCAAAGCACTTTACAGCCAATGAAGCACTTTGAGTGTAGTCACTGTTGTAATATGGGAACCGTGGCAGCCAATTTGCACACAGCAAGCTCCCACACACAACAATGTGATAATGACTGGATAATCTGTTTTTAGTGATGTTGATTGAGGGATAAATATTGGCCCTCAAACGCCAGGGATAACTTACCTACTATTCTTCGAAATAGTGCCCTGGGATTTTTTTTGTCCACTAGACAGCCTCGGTTGAACATCTCATCCGAAAGCTGGCACCTCCGACAGTGCGGGCGCTCCCTCAGTACTGCCCCTCCGACAGTGCGGGGCTCCCTCAGCACTGCCCCTCCGACAGTGCGGCGCTCCCTCAGCACTGCCCCTCCGACAGTGCGGTGCTCCCTCAGCACTGCCCCTCCGACAGTGCGGGCGCTCCCTCAGCACTGCCCCTCCGACAGTGCGGGCGCTCAGTCCCTGGAGTGGGACTTGAACCCACAACCTTCTGACCCAGAGGAGAGAGAGTGTGCTACCCACCCGAGCCACAGACCGACACCAAGAAAGGTTTCTCTCCTCGGCAGCTAACCTCCCCACCGCACACACTGAAGCTCGTAATGTAGCCAAGGCACATCTGGGTACTCATTACCTGGTGGACTTGCTTGGTAGGGGCCTCTCCGCTCTTGCGGCAGGTAATTTGGCCGTTGTAACGGCAGGCGGCTTCTTGGAGACTGCAGAGACAGAATTAAATGGGAGTCAGTTCACACAGCGTGTTGAAACGGCTGTCTGTGGTTACAGCCAGGCCCCGGTGTTAAATTTATATCTAAAAAAGAAACTAAAAGCAATTTAATGGCCTGATACACTGATGAAAGCACCGGAGGGGTCAAATTTTGTTGTGTTCACAGAGTTAGACAATTGCTCGTGCAGAGCATGTGCAAAGTCAACATTAAACAATGCAGCCAAGACTTACTGGCTGTACCCTTCACATTTACACAACACTTCAAAGCAGCATTCGTTAGTGTTCCAATAAGACCCAGACTAAAAGTTAAGAGCAAAAAAGCCCAGTTAGATTCAACACCTGGGTGCTCAATGGATCTCAAGGTAGACAAGTCCCCTGGTCCTGATGAAATGCATCCCAGGGTATTAAAAGAGATGGCAGAAGTTATAGCAGATGCATTCATTATAATCTACTAAAATTCTCTGGACTCTGGGGAGGTACCAGCCGATTGGAAAACAGCTAATGTAACGCCCGTTTAAAAAAGAAGGGGGCAGACAAAAAGGCAGGTAACTATAGGCCGGTTAGTTTAACATCTGTAGTGGGGAAAATGCTTGAAACTATTAAGAAAGAAATAGCAGGACATCTAGATAGGAACAGTGCAATCAAGCAGACACAGCATGGATTCATGAAGGAGAAATCATGTTTAATTAATTTACTGGAATTCTTTGATATAATGAGCATGGTGGATAGAGGTGTACCGATGGATGTGGTGTATTTGGATTTCCAAAAGGCATTTGATAAGGTGCCACACAAAAGGTTATTGCAGAAGATAAAAGTACGCGGAGTCAGAGGAAATGTATTAGCATGGATAGAGAATTGGCTGGCTAACAGAAAGCAGAGAGAATCGGGATAAATGGGTCCTTTTCAGGTTGGAAATCGGTGGTTAGTGGTGTGCCACAGGGATCGGTGCTGGGACCATAAGAACTAGGAACAGGAGTAGGCCATCTAGCCCCTCGAGCCTGCTCCACCATTCAATATCATGGCTGATCTGGCCGTGGACTCAGCTCCACTTACCCGCCATTCCCCATAACCCTTAATTCCCTTATTGGTTAAAAATCTGTGACTTGAATACATTCAATGAGCTAGCCTCAACTGCTTCCTTGGGCAGAGAATTCCACAGATTCACAACCCTCTGGGAGAAGAAATTCCTTCTCAACTCGGTTTTAAATTGGCTCCCCCGTATTTTGAGGCTGTGCCCCCTAGTTCTAGTCTCCCCGACCAGTGGAAACAACCTCTCTGCCTCTATCTTGTCTATCCCTTTCATTATTTTAAATGTTTCTATAAGATCACCCCTCATCCTTCTGAACTCCAACAAGTAAAGACCCAGTCAATTCAATCTATCATAAGGTAACCCCCTCATCTCCAGAATCAGCCTAGTGAATCGTCTCTGTACCCTCTCCAAAGCTAGTATATCCTTCCTTAAGTAAGGTGACCAAAACTGCGCACAGTACTCCAGGTGTGGCCTCACCAATACCCTATACAGTTGCAGCAGGACCTCCCTGCTTTTGTACTCCATCCCTCTCGCAATGAAGGCCAACATTCCATTTGCCTTCCTGATTACCTGCTGCACCTGCAAACTAACTTTTTGGGATTCATGCACAAGGACCCCCAGGTCCCTCTGCACCGCAGCATGTTGTAATTTCTCTCCATTCAAATAATATTCCCTTTTACTGTTTCCCCCCCCCCCCCCCCCCAAGGTGGATGACCTCACATTTTCCAACATTGTATTCCATCTGCCAAACCTTAGCCCATTCACTTAACCCAAGGTTTGGCAGATGGAATACAATGTTGGAAAATGTGAGGTCATCCACCTTGGGAAAAAAAAAAACAGTAAAAGGGAATATTATTTGAATGGGAGAAATTACAACATGCTGAGGTGCAGAGGGACCTGGGGGGTCCTTGTGCATGAATCCCAAAAAGTTAGTTTGCAGGTGCAGCAGGTAATCAGGAAGGCGAATGGAATGTTGGCCTTCATTGCGAGAGGGATGGAGTACAAAAGCAGGGAGGTCCTGCTGCAACTGTACAGGGTATTGGTGAGGCCACACCTGGAGTACTGCGTGCAGTTTTGGTCACCTTACTTAAGGAAGGTGATACTAGCTTTGGAGGGGGTACAGAGACGATTCACTAGGCTGATTCCGGAGATGAGGGGGTTACCTTATGATGATAGATTGAGTAGACTGGGTCTTTACTCGTTGGAGTTCAGAAGGATGAGGGGTGATCTTATAGAAACATTTAAAATAATGAAAGGGATATACAAGATAGAGGCAGAGAGGTTGTTTCCACTGGTCAGGGAGACTAAAACTAGGGGGCACAGCCTCAAAATACGGGGGAGCCAATTTAAAACCGAGTTGAGAAGGAATTTCTTCTCCCAGAGGGTTGTGAATCTGTGGAATTCACTGCCCAAGGAAGCAGTTGAGGCTAGCTCATTGAATGTATTCAAGTCACAGATAGATAGATTTTTAACCAATAAGGGAATTAAGGGTTATGGGGAGCGGGCAGGTAAGTGGAGCTGAGTCCACGGCCAGATCAGCCATGATCTTGTTGAATGGCGGAGCAGGCTCGAGGGGCTAGATGGCCTACTCCTGTTCCTAATTCTTATGTTCTTATGTTCAAAATTCAAACTTTTGAGTGATTTAAGACATTTTAAAGAGTAAAATAAAACAGTAAATGCTGGAAATACTCAGGTCAGTAGCATCGAGAGAGGGAGAGAGAGAGAGAGAGAGAGAGAGAGAGAGAGAGAGAGAGAGAGAGAGAGAGAGATTTAACGTTTCAGGTCGATGACCCTTCATCAGAATAAAGGGTCATATGAAGATAATCAACCTGAAACATCAACCCTATATTTCATTTGAGGGACCGCCTATGATAACGATATTTCTCTCCACAGATACTGCCTGACCCGCTGAGTATTTCCAGCATTTTCGGTTTATATATTTCAGATTTCCAGCAAAGGCACTATTTTGCTTTTGTATTAAGAGGGTGTGTTAATTGGGGAGAGACAAGTCATGAACAAAAAGAAGGGAGAATTTTAAACTGAAGCTCTGCTGGTGGTTTACAAAATTTAGAGGGCCAATATTCACAAACCCCATTCCCTTTCAAAGTTAAAGCAGATGGGAAGGGAAAAGGCATGAAAAAAAACAGCAAGCAAGAAACAAAGATTAAAACATAATAGTCAGGGGAGGGGGGGGAAATACAGGGTTAGCAGGAGATTTTCCTTAAACTAGCATGAATCTGGAGAATAGGAACTTGCATTTCTATAGCGCCTTTCACGACCACCGGATGTTTCAAAGCGCTTTACAGCCAAAAGTACTTTTGGAGTGTAGTCACTGTTGTAATGTGGGAAACGCGGCAGCCAACTTGCGCACAGCAAGCTCCCACACACAGCAATGTGATAATGGCCAGATAATCTGTTTTAGTGATGTTGGTGGAGGGAATAAATATTGGGCAGGACACTGGAGAACTCAAAAGTGTTGTGGGATCTTTTACGTCCACCAGAGAGCAGACGGGACCTCGGTTTTAAGGTCTCATCTGAAAGGCAGCACCTTCGACAGTGCGGCACTCCCTCAGCACTGGGAGTGTCAGCCTAGATTTTGTGCTCAAGTCCCTGGAGCGGGACTTGAACCCACAACCTTCTGACTCGGAAGAGACGGTGCTGCCCACTGACACCAACGTATAGGAAAGGAAGACAAGGATTCAAGTAGCAGGTTTCTTTACCATTTTTCCCCCCCCCTCAGTCAAGATCTGGTTATGTGAGTGAGACCAGGAATTAAGAGTTGATGTGGTGACAGCCTAGTGCTTACATAAACAGATAGAGCCACCATTCAATCTTTGGGCTTATACGCTGCGTGTTCCCAGTCTGTCCAATGTAATTATCGGTGGATTGAAGCAACAGCTCAGACTGTGCTACAATACCAAGTTGAAAGGTCACAAGTGGCCCCTAACTAGTCAGCAGTAAATGTCAATGTGAATCACAGCCCAGCAGTATGAAGGGAGAGGCAGCAGGAATCCAGTGATAGCAAGATTCAGGTAATGCCTTGGAAGACAGTGATCAATGAACCAGGTGTAGGTTGGTGCAGTTCACACCCACGACATTTGAAAGAAAGATAGTACCTTCCAATATATGGTGTTATAAAATGGAGAGATGCACATTGGGGGAATAAGGTGGTTCAACATTTTACAAATAGGAGGGAGAGTGCTCAAGACGTTTGAGTGTATGAACAGTGTGCTTCAAACACACTATTTCCCACATTAGAACAGTGACTCCAAAAATACACTGGCTGCCAAGCGCAGAGACGTCCAGTGGTCATGAAAGGCGCTATATAAATGCAAGTCTTTCTTTCATATGAATCTTCTCTCCACAGTCCTGCCCAGTGCATGTTAACTGGTAAACTGCTGAAAGCCATTTACATGGATTAAGTACAGGCAGGGGTGGCATGGTGTATTTGGCAACATCAGTTGGTCAACACGCTTGCTGGAGTGTTGTGGACAGAAAGCTTTATCAGGAGTAAAGGGAGACAAGGTCATTCTCCTCTCCCTTCACCACCCCCCCCCACCCGCTCCTTATTGGGAGGGCAAGTGAAGGAAGGGAATAGCCATTGTGCCCATTCCCCTTCACACTGCAGGTTGCCCTCCTGAGCATCCCGGATTATAAAATCGCTCCACCATCAGTGGCCGTGCCTTCAGCTGCCTGGGCCCCAAGCTCTGGAACACCCTGCCGAAACCTTGCTTTCCTCCTTCAAGACACTCCTTAAAACCTCAGCACTGCACTGGAGTGTTGGCCTAGATTGGTGCGCTCTAGTCCCTGGGTTACTAATGTTCCAGCTAATTGTGTTTTTGGGGGGTGTGGCCCCATTCATGACCGCACACGCATTGTTTTTGCATTATAAAACCGTTGAGCGGCCTGCAGTGTAACTGGAACATTGTTACCCACCTGCCAGGATTGCCCTGGAATCTCCAGAATTAACTGTTAATCTCCTGGACATTGCCTCGAGCAAAAACCCAGAAGAGAACACATTAACAGAATAAATTCTTAACCTTTGTTTACTAATTATAAAACTATTGGGCGGGTGGGGGAGGGGGAAATGAGACAGTTAATCATCCAGAGTCTGTTCACTTTCCGATTGGCTGTTGGAACGCAGGGCTCCACAAGGATGGACACATTGGACAGCCAATGGCAGGAGTGTGGGGGCGGGGCAGTTGAGGTCATGTGATGACACCTCCAGGACTATGTCCCCAGTTGGCAACCATAAAACAGTCACCCGGAAAACCTCAATTGACAAAACGTGTCGAGGGACACAGTCCCACGTGTGGAGCACTGGTTTGGAACAACCTGCCCTCGAGCTGGTGGAGTGCCAGAGACCAGGTGTAGAAGCACCGATGATATTTTGAGAGCACCTACTTTCCAATGACTCAACAACAACACACTGCTCTCTCCATACCATGCACCACGGTCACAGCAAGTGAAGTCAGCACTTGCTAATCTAATGTGCACTTGTCTCAGCTGTCAGAGAGGTTGCTGCAGTTTGTTGATCACAAAGCAGTCTGGACTTTGATTACAAACCCCCTCCTCCTCTCCCTCTGCGCTCAAATGGCAAACTACATTTTCATTTTGCAAAATGAAATTTAAATGCAATTTAGGACAAACATTACTCATCCATTTTACAAGCCTCCAGCATTCTGAAGATACTCTGTACTGGATATCTTGTGTGCAAATTGATACTCACTTGAAATCAAATCCTCCCAACTTCACAGTTCTACATATTGCAGTGTAGAATTTCCCCATTCCACAGCAACAGTCTCCTTTTGACAAAACCCATTCCTTTGTTGGAGGGATCGCCTCACTGCACTCTCACTCCCAACCAAGGGACAGGACATCCTCCAAATACCACATCCGGAGAACAAATCAGCAGGCTGAACGGGCTGAACGGCCCACATCTCCTGCAGGAGAGATCATGGTCCATAATTGACCAGTTACAAGCTTCAGCTGCACACAGGATATACAGGCTGTTCGGCCCAACTAGTCCATGCCAGCATTTATGCTCCAGTGGGCTGCGCACTCTCTCCTTGGGAGTCAGAAGGTTGTGGGTTCGAGCCCCGCTCCAGAGACTGGAGCACACGATCCAGGTAGACACTCCAGTGCAATGCCATACTGTCGGAGGGGCAGTACCGAGGGAGCGCCGCACTGTCGGAGGGGCTGTTAATCAAAGCCCCCCCCCCCCCATCTGAGAGAGTTTGCTGTGCGCAAATTGGCCGCCATGTTTCAACCACAACAGTGGCTACAAAAAAAAAAAGGCTTAATTGGCTGTGAAGCGCTTTGGGACGTCAGGAGGTTGTGAAAGGCACTACAGAAATGAAAGTTATTTTTTTTTTAAAATCAATTTAACGTGGAGAGGTTCTGCTGCCCCACAGGAGGTGGTTAGCAAATGTACAAACTGCCTCCCGTCTGACTGGCACAACTCTCACCGTTTTGTAAAGGACATTTCACAAATAGTTCACAGTTCTGGGTACTGCTCCCAGCATCGCATTGGCTGCAGCTGTCAGTCAGTTGGATGGGCTCACAATGTGGACCGTATGTTAACCCTAACCCACCACATACTGTGCCATCAGCTGCTCAAAGGCAGCCTCTTGCCATGAAATTGCAAGTGCTGCCGCTGCTTAAACAAATTAAGAATTTAGCAACCAACATTTTAAATACGGCAACCCTGGTACATGAACCAAAGTATATAAATTGTTAAAAGGTGGCTGTACAGTCCCAAATCAAATATAGCAAAGGATTAACCCAAATTCAGAAAGCTACTGTTAAACGAGGGTTAGAATAGCAAGAGTCTTGAGGGAATGTGCAGCTTGAGAGGACATGAGAAAATTGAAATAAAAAGCCATTTAAAAATTTCACTGGGAGGGGGGGGGGGGGGGGAAGGGGGAACTTTATTGGACAATTATCCACAACACTAAAAGGAGAAATGAACACAGAAAATACTCAACGGTCAGGCAGCACCTGTAGAGAGAGAAATGGAGTTAACGTTTCGGGTCAATAACCCTCGGTCAGAACTGGAGAAAGTTGGAGATGTGACAGGTTTTTAAGCGAGTGTCGGGGCAGGTAAAAGGGGAGGGGGAGGAAGGAACAAAAAAGGAAAGGTCTGTGATAGGGTGGAAGGCGGGAGAGATGAGAGACACACAAGGAAGGATGGTGGGAGACGAAAGGAGATGGTAATGGAACAAGTTAAGAAACAAGAGATGAGTCTAGATAGGGTGTGAATAGGAATGACAATCAACAGCTGTCATGGGAGAGAGAAATAAAGTATGGGCAGAGGTTACGGTCTGAAATTGTTGAACTCTATGATCGAGTCCAGAAGGCTGTAAAGTGCCGAAACAAAAAAGAGGTGGTGCTTACTTTGAGCGGAGATCAGAGCAGATAATTAAAGGGACAGGAATAAGCAGAGTTGTACAAGTGCACTGATCAGAGAGGATTGTGGTAAAATTGTTGGACGCACTCAATTCAAACTAAAGTCTGCAACAGAATTGGTGAATGAGGTACAGAGCAGAGGGGTATGTACAAGTTAGGAAGCACTGATCCTGTCCAAGGCACTGGTTAGCACCATCTAGAGTACATAAATGGTGACACTGGCAAATAGGAAGGCATGTTACTACCCGCAGGGTGCAGGACAGACATTGCCATGCTGGAGTGAGCTAATTAGTCTTCGGTTCGTAGATGCAGTACAATCAATAGCAAGAAAATGAGCGAGAGCAGTGGAAGAAACGGTCAACCCAATGGCATTAGCTGCAAGTCATTTCGAAAATCCAAAACTGCTCAGAATTGAGCACGCAATGTAACATTTCTACAACGACAGCCAATTAGAATGGAAAACATTTATAGTTTACCAATGAAACCTTTCCTATTTCATTAAACCCCCTCTGGACATGCCAAAGAACAGGACTAAGCCAGGAGAGATATTGCCACAGAGCAAACACATTGTAGTCGCCGCTTTTACCCATGCGACCAGACTTGGAACCCCACTGCAGATGGACAAAGACCTGGATACTTCCAACAGCCTCAGGGAAATGAGTATACACAGCTCCGAGAGATCAGAATTCACTGCCTTTTACCTTCAGCTGCTAATGTTTTGGACTCAACAACTAGAGTGTGGTTGCATAGTGCCAGTCAACAACTTGTATTATATAGCACCTTTAACGTAGTGAAACGCCCCAAGGTGCTTCACAGGAGTGTTACAACATTTAAAAATTTGACAAGTAGAAATTAGGGCAGGTGACCAAAAGCTTGGTCAAAGAGGCAAGTTTTAAGGAGCGTATTACAGGAGGAGAGAGAGAGGTAGAGAGGCGGAGAGGTTTAGGCAGGGAATTCCAGAGCTTGGGGCCCAGGCAGCTGAAGGCACGGCCACCGATGGTGGAGCGATTATAATCAGGGATACTCAGGAGGGCAGAATTAGAAGAGTGTGACTCTAGAAGATACACAGGCCTTACCCCAAAAAAAAATCAAATCACTGCTCAAGATAACCCAGAGTACATGTGAATCCAGCCACTTGTCCAAGCAACACTCTGGTATATTGGGCAAATTGAATGAATTGAAAGTAATTGCATCTTGGGCTCCTGTAACAGAACCTTTTGATGGGGAATTGAGATTCAATGGATATTTAACTGTGTGCAAACAATATTTTAATTACACTTATCTCCCCAGC
Source organism: Pristiophorus japonicus (assembly GCF_044704955.1). Classification (NCBI taxonomy): domain Eukaryota; kingdom Metazoa; phylum Chordata; class Chondrichthyes; family Pristiophoridae; genus Pristiophorus; species Pristiophorus japonicus. The sequence goes on along the minus strand of NC_092000.1, from coordinate 5,086,205 downwards.
TGGATAAATGGTAATACAAAAAGAGCAAAATACTCTGGACACTGGAATCGGAAATAAAAACAGAATGCTGGATATCTCAGCGGGTCAGACAGCATCCGTGGAAACAAACAGAAAATAGGTGCAGGAATAGGCCCTTCGAGCCTGCACCACCATTCAATAAGATCATGGCTGATCATTCCCTCAGTACCCCTTGCCTGCTTTCTCTCCATACCCCTTGATCCCTTTAGCCACAAGGGCCATATCCAACTCCCTCTTGAATATATCCAATGAATTGGCATCAACAACTCTCTGCAGTAGGGAATTCCACAGGTTAACAACTCAGTGAAGAAGTTTCTCCTCATCTCGGTCCCAAATGGCGTACCCCTTATCCTTAGACTGTGTCCCCTGGTTCTGGACTTCCCCAACATCGGGAACATTCTTCCTGCATCTAACCTGTCCAATCCAGTCAGAATTTTATATGTTTCTATGAGATCCCCTCTCATCCTTCTAAACTCCAGTGAATAAAGGCCCAGTCGATCCAGTCTCCTCATCTCTCAGGAAGCAGTCTGGTGAACCTTCGCTGCACTCATTCAATAGCAAGAACATCCTTCCACAGATTAGGAGACCAAAACTGAACACAATATTCCAGGTGAGGCCTCACCAAGGCCCTGTACAACTGCAGTAAGACCTCCCTGCTGCTATACTCAAATCCCCTAGCTATGAAGGCCAACATACCATTTGCTTTCACTGCCTGCTGTACCTGCATGCCAACTTTCAATGACTGATGAATTGTGACACCCAGGTCTCATTGCACCTCCCCTTTTCCTAATCTGCCACCATTCAGATAATATTCTGCCTTCATGTTTTGCCCCCAAGGTGGATAACCTCACATTTATCCACATTATACTGCATCTGCCCACTCATCCAACCTGTCCAAGTCACCCTGCAGCCTCTTAACCTCCCCCTCACAGCTCACACCGCCACCCAGTTTAGTGTCATCTTATAAACTTGGATATTACACTAAATTCCTTCATCCAAATTATTCATGTATATTGTAAATAGCTGAGGTCCCAGCACTGAGCCCTGCAGCACCCCACTAGTCACTGCCTGCCATTCTGAAAAAGACCCGTTTATCCCAACTCCCTGGTTGGCAATCAGGAAGCAGTTCTCTATCCACATCAGTATATTACCCCCAATACCATGTGCCTTGATTTTGCACACCAATCTAGTGTGTGGGATCTTGTCAAAAGCCTTTTGAAAGTCCAAATACACCACATCCACTGGTTCTCCCTTGTCCACTCTACTAACTATATCCTCAAAAAAATTCCAGAAGATTTGTCAAGCAGGATTTCCCTTTCATAAATCCATGCTGACTTGGACCGATCCTGTTACTGCTTTCCAAATGCACTATTTCAGTTTTAATAATTGATTCCAACATTTTCCCCACTACTGATGTCAGGCTAACCAGTCTATAATTACCCACTTTCTCTCCCTCCTTTTTAAAAAAAGTGGTGCTACATTAGCTATCCTCCAGTCCATAGTAACTGATTCAGAGTTGATAGAGTGTTGGAAAATGACCACCTATGCATCCACTATTTCTAGGGCCACTTCCTCAAGTACTCTGGGATACAGACTATCAGCCTTCAATCCCATCAATTTCCTGCCTAATAAGGATATCCTTCAGTTCCTCCTTCTCACTAGATCCTCGATCCCCTAGTACTTCCGGAAGGTTATTTGTATCTTCACCAAAGTATTTGTTCAACTGGTCTGACATTTGATTTCTCTGCTAGGATGCTGGCTGACCTGCTCAGTATTCTCGGCATTTTGTAGATACATGCATCCTTATACACCAATATTTCAGGTCACCATTCAAAGGGTGCTCTCCGCTGGAGATGCTGGACCTCATGGGGAAAAATACGGATCAGTGCAACTCAAGTGTGTTATGTATGCAACCCTAGATAATCTGCATCATACCTCCACCAGAGGGCATACCTGTCGGAGTCCCAAGGGATCCTAGCATCCCTTGGGATCACTGCATATAAGCAGGTCTCCCATGCTGTACCAGCACTAGTTTGAATAAAGGAGCCAAGGTCACACTTACTCATGTCTACAGTACTCCGTTACATTACTTTAGCTTGAACATCGTGAAACTTTTTTTTCCCCCCCCTCCTCGCCTTAAGTCAGCAAATAAAACCCACCCCAACAACACTGTTCCAAGAGACAAACCTGCAGAGCTGGGGCGAGGCAGAGCTTGGCTCTTCACTTTGGGAACAGCCCTGCTGTTGGGCAGCACTTTGCCCACTCTCGACAGACCCTTAGTGGGCCCTCCGCTGCTCTCCGCTTGTGGGGACTGGCTACCGTTGCCACTCGCAGCGCACGCCCCATTGGCGACCCCCTTGCCGGCCTGGTCCTTGGCAGCCATTTCCCCGCTCGCGGCGCACGCCCCATTGGCGACCCCCTTGCCGGCCCGGTCCTTGGCTGCCATTTTCCTCTCCATTATCTTGGCGTGCGACGACATGGCGGACCGGGACAGGGCTTTGGGCTCCGCCTCGCCGCTCTTCCTGCCGACGCCCCGGCTGGGCTGGGCTGAGGCGGTCCTGCCAGACGCCGGCTGTCGGCCTGCGTTCCCCGCCTTGGCCTGGCCCCCGGTGGCCGTTCGCGCCCTGGGTTTGGCCTCGACGGCTCCCACGTGCCTTTCCTTGCTGCCGCTCGGCCCTTTAACGGCTCCTCCTCCATTGGTGGTGGCCACCACCCCGGCCTCTTTAGCGGCCTCGCTGGGCACATCCGCTGGCCTCTCGTCAAAGCCCTCAGACTGCATGGCGACAAGCGGGCGAGAACAGGAGCAACGTCACCGTCAGGTGGGCTTAGTGGCACCAGAAACAGATGCTGAAGAGAAAAAAAAAAAACAGGAAACATTGTTAATGCGAGAGCAATACACCAGGCCCCCTCAGGGCACAAATAACCAGACTGAAATTCAAAAGCCATCATTGGAATTTCCTTTAACTAGATTCAATTCTGACTGAGGGCTGGTGGAAAAAAAAAAAAAGTGTGTCATGGCAGAAGAGCAGAGATACATCAATCCGACCAGAATTGCATCGAGAACCCATCATCATCATAGGCAGTCCCTCAGAAATCAAGAAAGATTTGCTTCCACTCTAAAAATATGAGTCCTTTCGGTCGCTGAACAGTCCAAAGCGAGAACCACAGACTCGGTCACAGGTGGGACAGATAGTCGTTGAGGGAAAAGGGTGGGCGGGACTGGTTTGCCGCACGCTCCGTTGCTGCATGCCAACGCAAAGACAGTTTGCTTCGATAACAGAGCAATTCAGCTGCACACACAGTCATGTTGCGTGCTCGATACCCCCCGACGGGCCAGGAGGAGGAGAAAAGAGGCACCGCGCACACTGCAGGTTCACGGGTAGGTTTAGCATGGCCGAGCTTCCTGGGTTACACTTGGGGTCACCAGCTCTGCCAGACGGTATTCCTGGAGGCTTTATCACCTGACCTCCAATCGCCCCAGCCCGCCCCCACCATGTCCATTCTCTGTGCCCCACCTCCCCACACCAATTGGAAAACAAGCAGATTTTACAGCCTTCTGGAATCAACAGCAAGTTCAACAATTTCAGACCTTAACCTCTGCCTATATTCTTTTACAAAAACTCGCCACCCCCCCACAGCAGCTGGTGATTATGCCACCATTCACACCCTCTCTAGACTCATCTTTTGTTTCCTAACTTGTCCCATTACCATCTCACTTTTTCCCCCCCAATCTCTCCTGCCTTCCACCCTATCACAGACCTCCTTGTGTTTTCTCCTCCACCTCAAGAACCTGTTACATCCCGAACTTTCAGTTCTGACGAAGGGTCACAGACGCGAAACGTTAACTCGGTCTCCCTCTCCGCAGGAGGAAGTCTGACCTGCGAAGTGTTTTCTGTTTAGACCTAATTGGATGATTCTCGACCCTCAAACAACCCTTCTCCCCTGCCCCTGCACCTCCCACTCATTTTAATAACTAAAATGTTTCAAAGGAAAATGAATTTTTAAACAATTAATATCCCGATATTTCTCTCCCAGGTTGTTTGCGGCAGTTTCCTGGAAATTAATTGGGAGCCTCGGGTCAATGTCACGGTTCCAGCTCGGACGATCACAGCTCTTGTTCTTCCAGTAAGAAAAATGAGACTCAGAGCTATTTTCCTACTGATGGATGATTGAAAAAAAAAATGACACTGCTTATCAAAATCTTCCACACGAGCGAGCAAGAAAAATGTGGGCACCAACAGGAGGCCGCCATTCAGCCCACTGAATCTGCACTGGTTCTTAAAACCAGTTTCACTCTCCTGCTCTTTATTGTCCCAGTATTTATCCAATTCACCTTTTGAAGACGGCTATTTGATCTGTATCCACCACCCCAGACAGTACATTCCAAATCCTAACCACAGGTGTAGGAGAGTTTACTCCCCCCATGTTGCCTCTGGTTCTTCTGCCAATAAATCCGTGCCCTCTGGTCATCAACCCTTCAGCCCATTGGAAACGGTCTCTCTCCCCTAAACCCTTCAGGATGTTAAACATCTCCAGCAAATCTCCTCCTTGGAGCAGAGAAGGCCACCCCAGACTATCCATGTAACAACAATCCCTCATCCTTGGAACCAGGGCACACAGTCGGGTCGGGCAGTGCAGGTTTTAAGGCCCGCCCAGGTCCCACCAACAACCTGGCAGGAGGAGGACAACAAACCTGGCCAAAAATCAAGGGCGAGGACCCCACACCCAACGTGACCCCAGGTGCCCCTTAAAAACATACACCATCCTTCCGGACAGGGACATATCTGTACTAGCAAAACTGAGGGAGGGAGGGAGGGAGGGAGGGAGGGAGGGAGGGAGGATCTTCGTGCAATCCCAGGGCCCTGCAGAGGGTGAGTGGTTTCCCAATTCACAAACATCCTCACTTATCCAAGATGGAGGGGGGGGGGAAAAAAAAAACAGAAAAAAATAGAAGATGACAAAAGGAGGAGGAGGAGGAGAAGAAAAGAAAGAGAGTTAAGTCCAAGTTGTAAATCTGCCAGATGTATAGCAAAATAGATTGGGTGTTTGGAGGACTTACAAGTTGCAAAAAGAATTAAAATCTGATTTGGGGGATTAAACCCAACCAACCCTTCACGACTGCATATTACAAATTCTGCTCTCATGTCATTGCTGCCTATCAAACCAGCTTCATTGGCTCTGCACCCGACCCTCCTACCAATCCCCTCCCACAGACCCAGCTTGGCATCCCAACGTATTCCACTTGCACATTAAAGCACTGCAGGAGCGAGGGGAGAACCAGCCACGGAATAGGCACCAAAACAACTGCCATCCACAGCTTCCAATGGGTCTGCCATTTGCTGCAGATACAACAGCTGCCTTGCTCACAATCCCCTGTAGTCTCAACAAAAGCTGGTCTGGAGATCAGCACTCTACAATAGCTTGCATGTGTATGGAGGACCCTCGAACGTTTACACGGAGGGAAAGAGAAGACAAAAAATTGAGCACATTAAGCCATGGTGCAGGAGTTAGGGGAGATGACCAAGAACTTGGGTCAAAAAAAGTTCAGACAGAAAAAAGGTTTGTGGAAAAGAGGAAAAATATAACTGAAGTGGCCCAAGGAGGGACTGCCAACAAGTATCAGGTGAGAATTCTTCTAAAACTTGAGAAAACATAATTAGGAGCAGGGGAAGGCTACACAGCCCCTCGAGCCTGCTCGGCCATTCGAGATCATGGCTGATCTACCTCAACTCCACTTTCCACATATCCCTCGATCCCCCTAGACTCCAAACAATCTCTCGGCCTTTGAATATATTCGGACTCAGCCTCCACAGGGCTGTGGTGGGTGGAAGACTGAGGAAATACACAAGAACCAGGAGTCAGGAGGAGACTGACTGGCCAGGGAGGGAAGGGAGGCTGCAGATACACGCTGGGAGTGATTGCAACCATGGAGACATTGCACTCCTGCTCGGCCCTAAATCAGGCCCAAATTCACGGTCACTTTGCTAAATGGACAAAGCCCACCTAATATTGTGCACACCAATCTAGTGCAAGGCCATTCATTGGTAGCTTTACATCTGCAGTTCCCCCTCAGTAAGCAGCCCACACTAAATAACAACGACACAAGATTGTAGCCCCACTGGCTGCTGGGCAAGGATGAGATTTATCTTTTCCTGCAACAGTAGAAACAGTCAGGAGATAAAAAAAAAAGCTTTCAAATCAGAAGCAAGATTCACATTCTATTCCTTACCCCACACGCCAGGTCTAGAGAAATAACAAAGATATTTGGCTGAAGTGCAAATTACATTGATGTGCTTATTGTATTGTCGCTAGCTATATTTAGCACCACCTTCTGCAGCAAGATGCAAATATACTTCCTATGCAAACCGTCTTCATTCATAACCAAGTTGCAATGAACACCTCCCTCTACAGCTCAAGGTGCTGCCTCCAGACACCAAGTTGGAAGAGGGAGTGGGGAGAAAGTCTAGCTTGTAACACCTACCAGTCACAATGCTTAGACCATTACACAAAGCGGGGTAATGTGCACTGCGTCCGTGCGCAATAGCCATTATTCCTGTACTGGTCAATGGGCGACTGGAACCTGGAGAGAGAGTTAGGATACAGTATACGGGCAGCAGAGTTTTGGGAGGAGCTCAAGTTTAGAGGTTGGATGATGGTAGGCCGGAATATTAGAGTCTGGGAGGGAACAAAGGCAGGGATGAGGGTTTCAGCGGTGGTCGAGTTGAGGTCGGGGCAGAGAGGGGCGAGATCATGGAGGTAGCAATAGGCGGTCCTGGTGATGGGGGAAATTATAGGGTCGGAAGCTCATCTCAGGGTCCAATAGGATGCCAAGGTTGGGAACAGTCTGGCTCAGTCTCGGTGACCGAGGAACGGAGTTTTGACAGGGACAGGAGTTTGGGTCCTCCCAATATTCAGTTGGAGGAAATTGCAGCTCATTCATAACATAATAAGAGCAGTAGGAGGCCATTTGGCCACTCAAGCCTGCTCCACCATTTAGTACATGGCTGATCCGATCATGGACTCTGCTCCACATAACCCCTTCTCGTTTAAGAAACTGTCTTTTTCTGTCTTAAATTTATTCAACGTCCCAGCTTCCACAGCTGAGGCAGCGAATTCCACAGATTTACAACTCAAAAATTTCTCATCTGTTTTAAATGGGCAGCCCCTTATTCGAAGGACATGCCCGCTAATTCTAGTCTCTCTCCTCCCCCCGTCAGTGGAAAAATCCTCTCTGCATCCACCTTGTCAAACCCCCTCAATCTTCTACATTTTGATAAGATCACCCCTCATTCTTCTGCATGCCAATGAGTATAGGCCCAATCTACTCAACCTTTCCTCATCAATTAACCCACATCCCCAGAATCAACTGAGTGAACCTTCTCTGAACTGCCTCCAAAGCAAGTATATCCTTTTTTAAATATGGAAACCAAAACTGCACGCAGTACTCCAGGTGTGGCTTCACCAATACCTTATATATCTGTAGCAAGACTTCCCTGCTTTTATACTCCATCCCCTTTGCAATAAAGACCAAGATACGATTGGCCTTCCTGATCACTTGCTGTACCTGCACACATGTATTTAACCCCTTGTAACCTGCATCACATCTGTCCACCAGAAGGTCTACCTGTTGGAGTCCCAAGGGGATCCCAGTATCCCTTGGGAGGTATAAGCAGGCCACTCTGGAACCTAAAGGAGCCAAGGTCACACTTGCTCATTACACAGTACTCAGTCTGACTATTTATTATGAGTAACAATCTCTTTGTGTTTCATGCACAAGTACCCCCAGGTCCTGCTGTTCTTCGCAATCTTGCTCCATTTAAATAATAACTTGCTCTTTGATTTTTTTCTGCCGAAATACAGGACCTCACTTTTTCCAACATTATACTCCATCTGCCAAACTTTTGCCCACTTAGCCAGCCTGTCCTTTTGCAGATTGTGTGTCCTCCTCACATTGCTTTTCCTCCCATCTTTGTATCGTCAGCAAACTTGGCTACTTTACATTCGGTCCCTTCTTCCAAGTCATTAATATAGATTGTAAATAGTTGGGGTCCCAGCACTGATCCCTGCGGCATCTCACTGGTTACCAACCAGAGAATAAACCATTTATCCCGACTCTGTTCTGTTAGTTAGCCAATCCTCTATCCATGCTAATATATTACCCCCAACCCCGTGAATTTTGATCTTGTGCATAACCTTTTATGTGGCACCTTGTCACATGCCTTCTGGAAGTCCAAATACACCACATCCACTGGTTCCCCTTTATCCACCCTGTTTGTTACAGCCTCAAAGAACTCCAGCAAATTTGTCAAACGTGACTTCCCCTTCATAAATCCATACTGACTCTGCCTGACACAAATTTTACTTTTCCAAATGTCCTGCTACTGCTTTAATAATGGACTCCAACATTTTCCCAACCACAGATGTTAGGCTAACTGGTCTATAGTTTCCTGCTTTTTGTCTGCCTCCTTTTTTTACATTTGCAGTTTTCCCAATCTGCTGGGACCTCCCCAGAATCCAGGGAACTTTGATAAATTACAATCAATGCATCCACAATCCCTGCCGCTACTTCTCTCAAAGACCCTAGGATGCAAGCTATCAGGTCCAGGGGATTTATCTGCCTTTAGTCCGATTATCTTACTGAGTACCACCTCCTTAGGTGATTGTGTTAAGTTCCTCCCCCCTTATAACCCCTCGACTATCCACTGTCAGAATATTAGTCTTTATGGTAGAGGACACTAACAAATATTTGTTCAGAGTTTCTGTCATCTCCATGTTCCCCATTATAATTCCCCAGTCTCGTCGTCTAAAAAAAGGGACCAACATTTACTTTAGCCACTCAATGCAGTACTGCCGATCTCTTCTTCCCAGGCCAGCCTTCTAGGATTGATTTGCTAACACATCGTCCAACTTAGAGTTGGAGATGGGTAGGCTTGGAATAGACTTTATTGCAGTTCTTGAAAAACAAAAATGACCTTTTTTTGAAAGAATGATACATTTCAGATTCAAAAAAAGCCATTTACTGCTTCCCTGGGCTTTAGCAATTTGTATGGGATTACTAGACTGACCAGCTGTGTGTGTGTGTGTGTGTGTCAAAGTTGGAGACTAGATTCATTGAAACAAACAGAAACATAGAAACATAGAAAATAGGTGCAGGAGGCGGCCATTCAGCCCTTCTAGCCTGCACCGCCATTCAATGAGTTCATGGCTGAACATGCAACTTCAGTTCGCCATACCCCTTGATCCCCCTAGTAGTAAGGACTTCATCTAACTCCTTTTTGAATATATTTAGTGAATTGGCCTCAACAACTTTCTGTGGTAGAGAATTCCACAGGTTCACCACTCTCTGGGTGAAGAAATTCCTCATCTCGGTCCTAAATGGCTTACCCCTTATCCTTAGACTGTGACCCCTGGTTCTGGACTTCCCCAACATTGGGAACATTCTTCCTGCATTTTCTGAACTCCAGTGAATACAACCCTAGTTCCCAAAGAACTGTTGGATGGAGAGTCAAATGCCAAGGTGTGAGAGGAAGATCATGGAGAACAGCAGCAGCATGGACCAGTTGAGACAAATGGCCTGTTGATGCACATTATGTAAACTTGTCAGTGGCTGTGAAGGAGACACTGCCCCAAAAACCAGTAATGTGCACATTATGTATGTGAACCTCACCTGTGTAAGACTTGCCACTAGAGGGCACACCTGAGAGACCTATGGGTCACCTGTGCACCCTGGGGCAAGCAGGTATAAAAGGCAGGCCAGCACGCTGCTGCCTCACTGGAGTTATATTAAAAAGAGACCAAGGTCACAATGGTTTGAGCTTACAACACAGCCTCGTGGAGTTATTCTGATCTTAACAGTATGCACCCTTTGCGCATGCTCACAGGTTTGTAGAGCTGTTGAGCACAGTGTCCACCGGTACACTCGCGGCCTTCTGCAAGAGGTGGGCGCCAGAGGGACTGGAGTGCATCATCACCGCCGGCAACCAAATTTAAATGTGATCTTAGACAAATTAAACTTTAGACACTATGTTGGTCAGCTTTAGTGCCCCCCCCCCCCCCCTTTTAGCCAGGGGACACTTGTATAATTTGTGTTGGTGCCCTCGAAAAATTGTGCCCCTCCTCCTTTAATCAGGGGGTAGTTGATTAAAGTGCACAACTAAAAATAGTTGGAGCTGTTGAGTCGAGAGTGGCTTAGCTCGTCATGTGATGTTCACAAGACTCAATAAAACCCCGGCCAGTTGGGTTCAGGGGATCCACGATGAGGCAGGTGGTTGAGAGCCTGGTGGATGAACTGGTAATGTGTCGTGCGATTGTTAAACCTTTTGCTAATAAACCAACTGGTTCTTAATAGCAATGTGTTGCTGTGAATTCTTAAGCAAAGGACCCACGAAGCAAATACATTATAAAACCCACATACAAAATAGCTGCCCTGGGTGGTGCCTCAAACAACCTAGAAATTTGAACAGGTATTTTATTTTCTAAACGTACACACTGAAGGATTGCTAGAAGGACAGAGATGGAATGTGCGTCAAAGCCAATCCAGGTTAAAGCCAAGTATTTATCTTCCATACACACACACACCAAATCCACACTGCACTTCAGTTGCAGATAAAACAGTGTTTGAAGCTAACAAACCCTTGGATCTGATGGATCAAGGGGGAGGAGAGCTAAAGACTGGCTCGGGGAAGAGTTCTCAGGCCCGGCAAAGTTACAGGTGCAAGAGCACACAGACAAAATAGCAGATGCCTGAAGCCAAGTACTCGCAGCCCGATCACTCGAGCCCACAGACCCAGGATCAAGGACTGAACGAGGGGGGTGAGGAAAGGGGTTTTCAGATTCTGATGCAGTGACACAGGAACCCCCACTCCTCCCCAGCAGACACAGGAACACCCACCCCCCACTGTTTCCACTCACTGGTCATCCCTGATCTTCTTGGTCAGCAGACGGTTGATTTAAAATCACCTGTTACGTGACCCTCAGGGCCGAGGAAGACTTGCTTCTACCCCCAGAGGGAGTTCTCAGGTGGCTGAACAGCCCGATACAGGAATTACAGTCTCTGTCACAGGTGGGAGACAGACATTCGTCGAGGGAAGGGGAGGGTGGGGACTGGTTTGCCGCACGCTCCTTCCGCTGCCTGCGCTTGACCTCTTCACGCTCTCCGCGTTGAGACTCGAAGAGCTCAACGTCCTCCCGGATGCACTGTCTCCACCTCGGGCGGGCGGTCTTCGGCCAGGGACTCCCACGGGTCAGGGGTGATGTCGCACTTTACCAGGGAGGCTTTGAGGGGGTCCTTGTAATGCTTCCGCTGCCCACTTTGGGCTCATTTACCGTGAAGGCGCTCCGCATAAAGCACTTGCTTTGGCAGTCTCTTATCTGGCACGCGTACTACATGGCCTGGACGAGGACACATGTCGGTGCTCCTGTCCTCCCAGGGGATTTGCAGGATTTACGTGCACGGAAATACTAAATATTGGAGCGACATTACCCCAGAGTTCAGCTCCTGCTATTAGGAATCAATTACTGCAACTGAAGCAGGGCTGGACTGGCGAGAATGCACTGAAGCCCAGTCTGTGTTGCTTCAAATTGCACACAAACTATCCGCTTTAGTGTGCAACTAAGGCAAAGACTCCCCCAGCGACAGACCTGTAATCACCAGCAATCCAACCCATCATTACACCGCTCAGGGCTGCCCAGACAGCATGTGCTTGGAGGGGACAGTCCCAGCGGTATGACTGGCTTTTGTGATACTTTTGCGAAGGGTGCAAGATATTTTGTACACCAACCATCGTGTCTGCAACGTCCCAGTGACATTATAACTGCTGCAGTGAGACCACATTAACTTCATAAACACAGAGCATCTCGCAAAACACCAACACACCATCATTGCCACCAACATCCAGGCTAGCTCCTGGCCCATGCAATAAACACAGACACACACACACACAACTACTCGTGCTGAAAGGCACCACTTTTGTTGTAGCCGTTGTTTAAGAACATAACATAAGAATTAGGAACAGGAGTAGGCCATCTAGCCCCTCGAGCCTGCTCCGCCATTCAACAAGATCATGACTGATCCGGCCGTGGACTCAGCTCCACTTACCCGCCCGCTCCCCGTAACCCTTAATTCCCTTATTGGTTAAAAATCTATCTATCTATGATTTGAATACATTCAATGAGCTAGCCTCAACTGCTTCCTTGGACAGAGAATTCCACAGATTCACAACCCTCTGGGAGAAGAAATTCCTTCTCAACTCGGTTTTAAATTGGCGCCCCCGTATTTTGAGGCTGTGCCCCCTAGTTCTAGTCTCCCCGACCAGTGGAAACAACCTCTCTGCCTCTATCTTGTCTATCCCTTTCATTCTTTTAAATGTTTCTATAAGATCACCCCTCATCCTTCTGAACTCCAACGAGTAAAGACCCAGTCTACTCAATCTATCATCATAAGGTAACCCCCTCATCTCCGGAATCAGCCGAGTGAATCATCTCTGTACCCCCTCCAAAGCTAGTATATCCTTCCTTCAGTAAGGTGACCCAAACTGTATGCAGTACTCCAGGTGTGGCCTCACCAATACCCTGTACAGTTGCAGCAGGACCTCCCTGCTTTTGTACTCCATCCCTCTCGCAATGAAGGCCAACATCCCATTCGCCTTCCTGATTACCTGCGGCACCTGCAAACTAATAAAGCACTATAGCACCTTTCATGACCACCAGACGTCCCAAAGCGCTTTACAGCCAAAGTACTTTGAGTGTACTCACTGTTGTAATGTGGGGAAACTCCACAGCCAATTTATGCACAGCAAGCTCCCACACATAGCAATGTGATCATGATCAGATCATCTGTTTTAGTGATGATTGAGGGATAAATATTGGCCCAGGACACTGGGGAGAACTCCCCTGCTCTTTTTAAAAAAAAAAAGAGCCATGGGATCCTTCACATCCACCCGAGAGCACAGACGGACCTCTGTTTAATGTCTCACTTGACGGGGCAGTGCTGAGGGAGCGCCGCCCCGTCAGAGGGGCAGTACTCCCTCAGCACCACCCCCTCCGACAGTGCGGCGCTCCCTCAGTACTGCACGGAGTCAGCCTAGATTTTTTCCTGCTCGAGTCCCTGGAGTGGGACTTGAACCCACAACCTTCTGACGCGAGAAGGTGCTACCCACTGAGCCACAGCTGACACTGGGGAGAAAGGTGGAAAACACAAAATAAATCCCTTTGCAAAAAAAAACACATCCATGAATGAAGTGTCTCTCAGGAGCCTCACGTGTGGAACATGTTAGAGGGGCAGTGTGTTGAGGGTGAATGGGGTTGTTAGTTGGGAGTAGAATTGTGCAGGAGCCCCCATGCTGGCGAAGGGAGATTGTACAAGGTGCTATCGCCATGGCGAGCTATAAAGCCAAAGCTGATCCCCCCCCCCTGGGCAGGGTGCCAGGTGGCTGTGGCCCAGATCACAGCTCATTTATCCCAATCTGTACAAGCCCATCGGAGACACAAAGCCGCCAGCAAAACGGGGTCACGCACAGAGCGACTGAGCAGAATGCAGAGGTGGTGTGCTAATTCCGGCATTATACAGCTTTCAACTGCACCCCTTAGCAGTTAGAAATACCAAAAAAAACATTGCGCAGTCTGAGATAACATGCAAGTGCATCTCGAGAGACTGGCTTTCATACAAGCTCCCGATCTGGCCTCACAGCATCCCAAAGTGCGTCAGTGAATTGCAGTGGCTTATGTAGGTAAAGAGTGCCGAGCCGCTTTGCACACAATGTCCCACAAACCAACCGATGCACAACATTTGTGGCAATCATTTGTGGGCAGAACGTTAAACTCCATCTTCAAAAATACCATGGGGATACTTTATGGTCGGAGGAATGTATTGAGGCAGAAAACAATTGGGTTATCACGCCTGTCCATCACATTATCCTCGGGCAAGATCTCGTGTTTTTATAAACTTGAAAAACACAAAATCCTGCTGACTTCAGGAAGAAGCCATTCAGCCCCTCGAGCCTGTTCAGTCATTTGATATCATGGCTGATCTTTTTGGGTGGGGGGGGTGGTGAGGGAGAGAATTCCAGATTCCCACCACTCCTTTTTGTGCTCCCTGACATCACCCCTGAACGGGTCTGGCTCCAAGTGCAAGGTTACACCCCCTTGTTCTTGACTCCCAGTTTCGGTCTGCCCGATTAAAATCCTTTAATGATCCGAAACATCTCAATTAGATCATCCTTTAATCTTCTACACGTGATGGAAGACAAGCTCAGTCCTCCAGTCCACGTTATTTAACCCCTAGTGCCCCGGGTATCATTCCTCCGAGGTCGATATATCCTTCCCAAGGCGCAGTGCACAGAATTCAACTCCATGCTCTGGACGTGCTCTAACTACAGCGTTAGGCCACAGCACGGCCTGTAATTCTGTTGCCCAGGTTATTAAAAAAAAAAGGATAGAGGCACTGGAGGGTGCAGAGAAGATTTACAAGGATACCACCAGAAATGTGAGGGTGTACATATCAGAAAAGGCTGAACAGCTCGAGTAGTCAATAAAAGATAACTGCCAAAGAATTCAGGAGAAACTTCTTTACCCAGAGAGGTGAGAATGTGGAACTTGCTGCCACGGAGGGGTTGAGGCGAATAGTATCGATGTATTTAAGGTGAGGCTGGATAAACACACGAGGGAGAAGGGATAGAAGGATGTGGTGATTGGGCATTTATATAGCGCCTTTCATGGTCACTGGACGCCCCAAAGCACTTTACAGCCAATGAAGTACTTTTTGAACTGTAGTCACTGTTCTAATGTGGGAAAGGCAGCAGCCACTTTGTGCATAGCAAGCTCCCACACACAATGTGATAATGACCAGATGATGATAATGGAGGGATAAATATTGACATGTTCACTGGGGAGAACGCCCCTGCTCTTAGAATTTTTACATCCACCCGAGCGAGCAGATAGGAACCTCAGTTTAACGTCTCATTTGAGGCACTGCCCCTCAAGACAGTGCAGCACTCCCTCAGCCTAGATTTCTGTCTCAAGTCCCTGGACTGGGACTTGATCCCACAACCTTCTAACTCAGGGGAGAGCCGCCCACTGAGCCATGGCTGAAAGTGCGGCGAGGTGGAGAGGGCGGGAGGAGGCTCGTGTGGAGTTTAAACACCGCAAGGGAGCAGTTTGTGTGTACTGTAAAATTCCATGCAATGCAATACAGAGTAGATCGATTTCAGTCCCAAGACATTTTAAATATTCATCACTAAGATTGCCTGGCAAGAGTGTTTTCAAAAGGCATGCTCACCAAGGCTGTACCATTATTGGAATTGTGGCCAGTTAACAGTTGGCAATTAGAACACATTTAATCTATTGCATGCAATGTACATTTATCACCAAGTCAAGAGCTTGTGTGCACACGCACGTGCATGAATTTATATAGGCAGTTTGACCCCAATGCAATTTCTGCAGCGAAGTGGTCCCATGTCTTGAGACAAGAGTTCTCAAATTAGCACAGCAAGATGTCCCAAGGCACTGTATATAAATTCAGACACGATCTGACAGGATATTAGGACAGGTGATCAAAAGCTTAGTCAAAGAGGATCAGTTCCTATGGATTGGAGGGTAGCTAATGTAGTGTCACATTTAAAAAAAAGAGAAAACAGGTAATTATAGACCAGTTAGCCTGATATTGGTAGTGGGGAAAATGTTGTAATCAATTAAAGATGTAATAGCAACGCATTTGGAAAGCAGTGACAGGATCAGTCCAAGTCAGCATGGATTTATGAAAGGGAAATCATGCTTGACAAATCTTCTAGAATTTGAGGATGTAACTAGTTGAATGGACAAGGGAGAACCAATGGATGTGGTGTATTTGGACTTTCAAAAGGCTTTTGACAAGGTCCCACACAAGAGATTGGTGTGCAAAATTAAAGCACATGGTATTGGGGGTAATGTTTTGATGTGGGTAGAGAACTGGTTGGCAGACAGGAAGCAGAGTGTCAGGATAAATGGGTCTTTTTCAGAATGGCAGGCAGTGACTAGTGGGGTGCCACAAGGTTCAGTGCTGGGACCCCAGCTATTTACAATATACATTAATGATTTAGACGAAGGAATTGAATGCAACATCTTCAAGTTTGCAGGTGACACTAAGCTGGGTGACTGTGCGAGCTGTGAGGAGGACACTAAAAGGCTGCAGGGTGACTTGGACAGGTTAGGTGAGTGGGCAAATGCATGGCAGATGCAGCATAATGTGGATAAATGTGAGGTTATCCACTTTGGGGGCAAAAACACAAAGGCAGATTATCTGAACGGTGACAGATTAGGACAAGGGGAGGTGCAACAAGACCTGGGTGTCATGGTACAGTCATTGAAAGTTGGCATGCAGGTACAGCAGGCAGTGAAGGCAGCAAATAGCATGTTGGCCTTCATAGCGAGAGGATTGGAGTATAGGAGAAGGGAGGTCTTACTGCAGTTGTACAGGGCCTTGGTGAGGCCACACCTGGAATATTGTGTACAGTTTTGGTCTCCTAATCTGAGGAAGAACATTCTTGCTATTGAGAGAGTGCAGTGAAGGTTCGCCAGACTGATTCCCGGATGGCAGGACTGACATACGAGGAGACTGGATTGACTAGGCTTATATTCACAAATTTAGAAAAATGAGGGGATCTCAAACATAAAATTCTGGCAGGATTGGACAGGTTAGATGCAGGAAGAATGTTCCCGATGTTGGGGGAAGTCCAGAACTAGGGGTCAAAATCCAAGGATAAGGGGTAAGCCATTTAGGACCGAGATGAGGAGAAATTTCTTCACTCAGAGAATTGTGAACCTGTGGAATTATCTACCACAGAGAGTTATTGAGGCCAGGTTGTTCGATATATTCAAAAGGGAGTTAGATGTGGCCCTTACGGCTAAAGGGATCAAGGGGTATGGAGAGAATGCAGGAACAGGGTACTGAAGTTGCATGATCAGCCATGATCATATTGAATGGTGGTGCAGACTCGAAGGGCTGAATGGCCTACTCCTGCACCTATTTTCTATGTTTCAAAAGGAGAAGAATGCACCAGAGAGATTTAGGGAGAGAATTTCAGAGGTCAGGACACAGGCCAATGACGGAGCGATGAACATCAGGCAAACACTGCTGGAAGAGAGAAAGGCGATTCTCTTAATTGAGGCAAGCAGAGAGTGGACAGTTCATGACTCCCATGCAGAGCTGTTTTCTGGTATCTGTCACTACTTGTGTTTTGAAGTGTAATTAGTCTTCAGGCTCTGCAGCAGTAATGTTTCTATGCATATGGAACAGACTGCAACTGATTTTTAATGAAACAGAACACAGGCCTGGAATATAACAGTTTTTGAAAAGGCTAAATTACTTGGGACATCAGCTAACTTGAGATGATTCATACCAATTTGGAGAACTTTAGTCTCAAGACATGGGACCTTCACTGCAGAAATTACAATGGGTCAAACTGCAAACAAAAGTTTAATATAAATTCAGAATTATGGGGCCCCTCCATTGATCATCATTAATTAAACTCATTAAAAAAAAAAGACAGGTCACCACAAACCAACTCGTTATGTCGCTGCCCCCAACAGCTCTCCGCATTCCTAGCTCATACTACCTGCACCAACACCTCAATACTTGGCTTCTATATTTAAATAACCTGTTTGTTTCCCCACTCAGTCAACACCATCAATGTGCAGTCACTTTGGATCTCAACTTGAGCATTTATCCACACGATGGGGAAACAAAAAAGGGGGAAAGGGGAAAGAGGGGAGGGATCACCTTTGCTTCTGTTCCTGGCTTTGCTCCAGGGCAGGACAGTGGCCACACATTAATCCAAGGCGTTGAAATATAAAATTAACATTTGGTACAAATTTAAAGTGCTGATGATTGTAGACTGAACTGCAAGACACTGGCAATCAGCCTCTCCCCAACCCAGTGCCCCCTACCTCACAAAATCTCTCCCCCATCTAGTATCACCCACCCCATGTCAAACAGCCTCTCCCCCATCCAGTGTCCCCACAACAGCTCTCCACCCAGCATCACCCACCCCGCATCAAACAGCCTCTCCCCACCCAGTGTCAAACAATCTCTCCCCCACCCAGTGTTCAATGATTTTATGAGTAAGCAAGTTTATTATTTTTTTTTTTTTTAAATTAGCAATTTAGAATGCCCTTATTCTCCTCTGGCTCCCTCCCCTCCCACCCCCGGGTTGCTCACCGCAGTGACCTGGAGATCAGCACTTCAATCCCGGGAGATTCCTGGACAGGTGGCAGAATGACAAGGAACTGCTCCTGATTTCCTGCCCCTCAATGCGAGGGTGCTGACTTTGGGAGAGAGAGCAGCACCTCACCCTGGTGGACAGGCCCAACAGATGGCAGGGCAGAAGGGAGGAGAGAGAGAGAGAGAGAGAGAGAGAGAGAAGCCAAGCCCCGTCTGAATCTGCATACAGACAAATTGTCATTCTGATCCTTAGTCTCCACGTTAGAGAGCGAGAGGGCCAAAAAGGCCGAGAGAGCCCTTCCCTCGGGTCTCTGTTCCCCATTGGGTTTGGGTTTAGAGGAAAACCATTTGATACTGAGGGAAAAAAAATCTCTAATTTAAGTGGCCATTAATGGTGTAGTTTTTCTGCTGCCAAGCTCCAATCCCATGGGGACAAAAAGCAGAATACTGCAGACGCTGGAAATTTTAAACAGCAAAGTGCTGGAAACGTCAAGCAACACAAGTTCTCTCTCTCTGCTCAGTACTTGCTGAACCTCTTCCAGTTCTGACAAAGGGTCAGAGACCAGAAACGTTAACTCAGTTTCCTCTCCACAGATGCTGCCTAACGCGCTGAATGTTTCCAACATTTTCTCTGATGATTTCAGATCCGATGGGGTTTGCTTTGGAGCAGTGACTGTGTGACAGCAACAGGAACATTCTAGAATACTTCCTCCTCTTCCCCCAAATTTGGAAGTGGCCCGAGAGGGTCACTCATTGATGGGATCAAATTAAAGGCAACCTTTAAAACCACAGTACAAATATCTGACAGCATCAGACCCCAGAGGCGGGGGCGGGGGAATTAGCCTGGGTCCACGGCCCATTATTAGATGAAGCACAGGGCATTAATCAGGTGGCCCACATTATTCAGATGTTGCATTCAGTATACTTCAGACAAGTGCAATTATGTTGCGTCCTACAGAATATTAATAAAAACCATTCATCGAGAGACTGGGCGATTTACCAAATGGGAACGGGTTGTTCCAGCTCTTGTTGCAACCTCATTAAATCCATCAGCTCAGAGACAGAGCAGGCCATTGCTCCAGGGTCAATAGATAGCTGAATATACCCAAACCCATCCCTGGCCATTTACAATGTAAACAATCACAGGGTGGGTGCAGTGAGCTCCCACCTCTGATCCAGACAGGTAGTCCTTTACTCAGATATAAAGCAACGTATTGAAAGTTTCACAGGTCAAACACAGGTCCTCTTTCAACAACCAACCCAAGAAGTTTGAAAAACTGAAACACACGTTTTGTTTAAGATTCGTTTTGGGATGTGGGCGTCGCTGGCAAGGCCGGCATTTATTCCCCATCCCCTAATTGCCCCTTGAGAAGGTGGTGGTGAGCCGCCTTCTTGAACCGCTGCAGTCCGTGTGGTGAAGGTGCTCCCACAGTGCTGTTAGGGAGGGAGTTCCAGGATTGTGACCCAGCGACGATGAAGGAACGGCCGATATATTTCCCAGTCGGGATGGTGTGTGACTGGGAGGGGAACGTGGAGGTGGTGGTGTTCCCATGCACCTGCTGCCCTTGTCCTAGGGGGTAGAGGTCACGGGTTTGGGAGATGCTGCCGAAGAGGCGGCCCAAATATACGTTGTGCTTTCCCTTGGATGTGGTTTGGTGCGGGGGTGGGCGTGAGCAAATTATAAATAAATAGATACCACCCCACCCCCCCCCCCGGGCCATTAAAGATTAGATGATTAAAGTCTCCTTCACAACATCTGCTGCACCCTCCATTATTGATATTCGAAACAGAGACCAGAAGCTCAAATTCCATCTAAAATTCAGCTCCTCTCCTCCCCTCAAACATCACACACCCAACGCAGCACCACAACAGATTTAGACACCTAGTCTTCAAAATGCTGCTGTAGTGGGAGAGCTGGCTTCATCGAGAATCCTTCCCCGTTAGATCAATGAGTGGCTCGATACATCTGCATTTGACACCACACAATGCAGCACAACCCCACAGACCAGAAGCCGGTGTAAAATCAAAGGGACAGAGCAAGTTTAGACATTTCAGCACAGCCCCAGCCTCAGATCTCCAGCCCCAGCCGATACATCAAAGCAACACTTCAACAGTAATGCAAAGGGCCTCTCTCCCCACACACTGCCGCCTCCCGCTAGGCACAGGATGGGAGGGGGTGAAGGTCAGATCAGAGTTCCAATCAATTTTCTGGTGATTTGATTCGAGCGGGTGGTCACCTTCATATGCTGGGCTCAAATCCAGAATCCCGACACAGCTGACCCCCACTCCCATCAGCTACTTGGGGCACAAGAGAGACTGCAGACAACATTACAAAACTTCACTTAACATACATTTATATAGCGCCTTTCACGTAGTGAAACTTCCCAAGGCGCTTCACAGGACAAACATTAGGAGCAGGAGTCGACCATTCAACCCCTCGAGCCTACTCCGCCATTCGATATCACGGCTGATCTACCTCAAACTTGATTTCCCAGCCCAATCCCCATATCCCTTGATTATGAGAAGGTTTGACACCGAGCCACAAAAAAGGAGATATTAGGGCAGGTGACAGGAGGTAGGTTTTAAGGAGCATTTTAAAAAAAAAAAAGAGGAAAGGAAGAGGTGGAGATGGGGAGGGGTTTAGGGAGGGGGTTCCAGAGCTTGGGGCCCAGGCAACAGAAGGCACGGCCACCGATGGTGGAGCGATTATCAGGGATGCTCAACAGGGCAGAATTAGAGGAGCGCAGAGATCTCAGGTGGGATGGGGGAGATTACAGAAATAGGGAGGGGCAAGGGCTATGGAGGGATTTGTAAACCAGGAGGAGATTTTTTTTTTCCCTTAAATGAAGTGTTGCCAGACCATTGAGAGTTAATACAACTTTTAGCAGAAAACATGACCCATTGTATTGGGTCTCCTTTATTTTTGAGGGGCTGGGGAAGGAGTGAAATGGAAAATGAATCTAAAGGCTCTACTAGACTTTTTTTTGCCCGAACAAAATCCACAAAGCAGCAACAACTCAAAGGATCGCAGCTGGTAGAGTTCCCAAACACCAATATTAATCAGATTTCCAAACAAAAAAGTCACTACTTCAATTCAACCTAAAATATCCAGCATTTATTGGTGGACAATCAGCCAATGGAGCCTGTTCCACCATTTGCTTAGCCACGACAGATCTCAATCACGCCTGATATTGGAAAATAGCCTCAGAAAAATCTAGGCTGACACCCCAGTGCAGTACCGAGGGAGTGCCGCACTGTCGGAGGGCAGTCTTTCGGATGAGACATT
Source organism: Pristiophorus japonicus (assembly GCF_044704955.1). Classification (NCBI taxonomy): domain Eukaryota; kingdom Metazoa; phylum Chordata; class Chondrichthyes; family Pristiophoridae; genus Pristiophorus; species Pristiophorus japonicus. The sequence goes on along the minus strand of NC_092000.1, from coordinate 5,064,708 downwards.
AAACCGAGGCTCCGTCTGCTCTCTCAGGGCACTATTTCGAAGAGGAGCAGGGGAGTTCTCCCCAGTGTCCCAGGTCAATATTTATCCCTCAATCATCATCATCATCACTAAAAAAGAGATTATCCAGTCATCACATTGCTGTTTGTGAGCTTGCTGTGCATAAATTGGCTGCCACGTTTCCCACATTACAAGTGATCAGACTCCAAAAAAAAAACACTTCATTGGCTGTAAAGCACTTTGAGACATCCAGTGGTTGAGGAAGTCACCGAGAGCATGCAGAAATCAAGCGCAGGCAGCAGAAAGAGCGTGCGGCAAACCAGGCTCCCCACCCACCCTTTCCTTCAACCACTGTCTGTCCCACCTGTGACGGACGGGTTCTCGTATTGGACTGTTCAGCCACCCAAGGACTCATGCCAAGAGTGGAAGCAAGTCTTCCTCGATTCCGAAGGACTGCCGATGATAATGATGTGTGAAGAACAGACCTGGATTCACTTCCCACGCCCCCAGTTCTATTGCAAAGATGGCGGCTTCTTCTGGATTCGCTCTGCCGCGAGAGAGCGAGAACCCCCAATCTATCGCATGAACTCTCACTGAAGCACTTCAGGAGGAGGAGAACATATCCAAGCACCAAAGCCCTGCAGCCTAGGTGCCTTCCTGCTCAGCTGTAGATTTGGGGGTTTCCCCAACTCCAAAAAAGGATACATCACTGACCATGGAGATTCCAAAGCTATGCTGCACAGATTGAAGTCACAGGCCTTAAACTTGGGTAATTAAATTGGTGACTGGCTTCTACTATTTTGGTTAAACTTTTTAAATCAAGTGCCCCTTCCTCCCCCCCCACAAATTAATTAAGCTTTAAAAAGTGAACTATGAAAACAAAATTAAAATACAATTTTGTTCCCTGTTGAAATGCTGCATGTCATGATATTCGCTTACACACCACAAGGGAGTCTCACCTGCATCCAATATATATAGAACAATTATTTTAATTGGAACAGGGCTGCACCAATCACTAACCCTTAGTTTCCAACATTTAAAAATAAAATGCACTGGGATCGTTTAACTGTATAGTATGATCACAAATGGGTCACGGCACAGGGCATGCCATCATCTCATTGGTGCAGAAGTGCTCCTGAGGGAGAGGCCCCATCAATGCCATGTATACTGGAGACCTTAACCCCAAACAGAGACAAGGCCACTCCCATCACAGCACCATTGCACCCTGGGGAGGGACCAAGATTCACATCAGAACCACTTTAAAAGGAGAAGCTGCAATGCAATTAATGGAGCCAGGAAAAAAAAATACGTCAACCATCCTGCCTACACTTTGAACAGGAAAAAAAAAACTATTTCATCTGCAGCAAGGTTTACTGATCAGCTTACAAAATTAAAACAATTGACTGGGGCACTTGCATCTGCTACTAAACACAGAACAGAGAGTGGATATACTTCAGGGACTCTAGCACAAAAATCAGACTGACACTCCAGGGCAGTACTGAGGGAGCGCCGCACTGTCGGAGGGGGCAGTCTTTCAGATGAGATGTTAAACATCTGCTCTCAGGTGGCTATATAAGATCCAATGGCACAATTTTGTTGAGCAGGGGAGTTCTCCCCAGTGTCCTGGGGCCAATATTTATCACTCATATCAACATAAAAACAGACTCTCTGGTCATTATCACATTGCTGTTTGTGGGAGCTTACTGTGTGCAAATTGGCTGCCATGTTTCCCAAATTAGTGACTACAGCCAATGAAGTATTTTTGAAGTGTAAAGTGCTTTGGGATGTCTGGTGGTCGTGAAAGGTGCTATATAAATGCAAGTCTTTCTTTGTACACGTGCAGGCAGTGCGAGGAAGATCTTGGATCAGCAACCCTCCAGGATTGCCCTGGGGTCCTCGAGGAATTGAGGTCCAATCTCCTGGACACTGCTATGAGCAACACCAGGGGGAATAATAAGAGGCAAGAAAAGTTTCCCTCCCAAGAACATAATAGGAGCAGGAGTCAGCCATTCAACCCCTCGAGCCTGCTCTGCCATTCAAGATAACGGCTGATCTGATCATGGACCCATTTCCATTTCCCCGTAACCCTGGACTCCCTTATCGTTCAAAAATCTGTCTACCTCCACCTTAAAATATATTCAATGACCCAGCCTCCACAGCTCTCTGGGCAGAGAATGCCACAGATTTACAACCCTCAGAAGAAATTCTTCATCTGTCTTAAATGGACATCCCCTTATTCTGAAACTATGTCCCCTGGTTCGAGATTATCCCACAAGGGGAAACATCCTCTCTGCATCTACCCTGTGAAGCCCCCTCAGAATCTGAAATGTTTCAAGATCACCTCCCATTCTTCTAAACACCAATGAGTTTAGGCCCAACCTTTCCCCATCAAATATCTTTTGAACAATTATTTAAAAAGTGTGTGTGTGTGTGCGCGTGTGCGTGTGCGTGTGCGTGTGCGTGCGCGTGTGGTGTCAGCAGCACAATATCAAGTGATGAAACTGCACCCAACTGGGGAGTTGGTAACCCCACTCACATTCCCCACCTAGGGTCAGCTCAGCTAACATGCTTGGTCCCCTGGTTCAAGAGCAGACACAGTCTTGGCTGGTTTACAACTGGTTCGGAGAGATTGGGGAGTTCAGGGTCACACATTCACGTCGGAGAGATTTGCTTCAGCACGATCGCACATTTGCCAGACCCAACCCTCCCTCCCTTTAAAAAAAGTGTCTCTCTCCCAGGCCAAGAAACATAGATCCAAGTGTTCAATGGCAAACTACTGCCATTAAACACCCAACTCTCCTTCCCCTGTTCAGCCACAGATGGTTCGCAGGGTTAATCCCCTTAACCAGCAGCAGTCAGAGACACTGAAGGCTGCTCATCAACCTACAAAATGATAAATTCACCAATTACATCACCACCCCCCCCCCCCCCCTCTGCTCCCCAATTATTCAACATCCAATTTCACAGATCAGACACCATTTCAGTAGCAACCTCCAGGTTTAACTATTCATTAGTCAGTCAATCAATTCAGTTGTTTACAGAAAAAGTCAAATAGCTTGTTATTGAACCATAACAGGATGCAGTCACTGCAGTGGCTACAGAGCAAACAACATACCCACAAGACACACCTTACACTGGGGGGGGCTGGTTCACCACCCTCATGCAAGGAGTTCATCTGAAAAGCAAAAATTTAAAAAAAGTCAGATGAAATGGGGGAAAAGATAATGTTCCCCAAACCCCTGTAGAATTGAGCTTTACTAATGAAATCTAGCTTAATTATAAAATAGCTCTTCAGGGGACACGCACACACACAGATTAGAAAAAGCTACAGGCTATAAAGAGATTTGCAAGAATGTACATTTAAATGCAAAAATCCTAACAGGACAACACATTAACACATAGCTCACAGACCACACCAGGATGCCTTCAAGTTCCATGGTAACAAGTGGATTAGAACCCTGTATACAAGCAAACAGTCCAAGAATTCCTTCCAACAGAGAACAGTTACAACAAATATGGGTGTGTTCACAATACAAGAGTCTCATTAGCTTCCTCCCTCTCTCAAAAAGTCATGTACCAAAAAAATACTAGTTTAATTAAATGGCTTTTTTTTAAAAAAACACACACACACACAAAACACTTAGAATGTGTTCACTGCATTGAGCCAAAATAGCAAATTCTGAGAGGCACGGCTTTAAAAGCTAGGATTAAAATCACATCTTACAGTTCAGTAGACTTTGCAGTGGCTCCACTGGGAGCCTGTCCCACTCAGCAACATTACACAGTCCCTCAGAAGATAAAGGCAGCTTCACACCACACCAAACTTACCTGCGTCTGTTTCTCTGCTGCACAAAAACACACCAACCCAAGGGGAGGGGACACAATGTGAACCAGCACAGCCCCAAGCACAGCTGCAGAGAGAGAGGGTTATATGTGTGTGAGCGAATCAGCAGCCTTGCACAACCTGCTGTTGCAGCAGCCAATCAGCTTGCACTTCAAATCCGAGCCAATGAGGTAATCCTTGGATTTGGACAATACTCTGGGTGAGAGTGGCCAATGGGGTTGGACCCAAACAGCCCGTGTCGGCCTTCCCCTCCTCCCACCCCCCCGACATGCTAAACGATGTCCATCTGCTCTCTCCCCACCGCTTCATTTACAAGCAGCTGTTGTACCCATCACTCCCCTCCAGCTCTCTGCACAAGCCTCCCCTGCTCTTCCGTGACCAGCCTGCCAGACTGCAACTCATCCATGGCTCAGTGGGCAGTGCTCTCGCTTCCCCACCGCGTCACACCGTTACACCGTTACAGGTTCTGACTCCCACTCCACAGCCCTCAGCATGTAATCCAGGCTGACACCCCCGCTGCAGTACTGAGGGAGCGCCGCACTGTCGGAGGGGCAGTGCTGAGGGAGCGCCGCACTGTCGGAGGGGCAGTGCTGAGGGAGCGCCGCACTGTCGGAGGAGCATTACTGAGGGAGTGCCGCACTGTCGGAGGGGCAGTGCTGAGGGAGCGCCGCACTGTCGGAGGAGCATTACTGAGGGAGTGCCGCACTGTCGGAGGGGCAGTGCTGAGGGAGCGCCGCACTGTCGGAGGGGCAGTACTGAGGTAGTTCTGCGCTGTCGGAGGGGCAGTACTGAGGGAGCGCCGCATTGTCGGAGGGATCGCTGCAATGTCGGAGGTGCCGCCTTTGTGATGAGATGTTAACCCGAGGCCCCCTGGAATGGAAAAGATGCCACGCGCCACTATTCCGACAGTGCGGCACTCCCTCAGTACTGCCCCTTAGACAGTGCGGCACTCCCTCAGTACCACCCCTCCGACAGTGCAGCGCTCCCTCAGTACTGCCCCTCCGACAGTGCGGTGCTCCCTCAGTACTGCCCCTCCGACAGTGCGGTACTCCCTCAGCACTGCCCCTCCGACAGTGCGGTACTCCCTCAGCACTGCCCCTCCGACAGTGCGGTACTCCCTCAGTACTGCCCCTCCGACAGTGCGGTGCTCCCTCAGCACTGCCCCTCCGACAGTGCGGTGCTCCCTCAGCACTGCCCCTCCGACAGTGCGGTGCTCCCTCAGTACTGCCCCTCCGACAGTGCGGTGCTCCCTCAGTACTGCCCCTCCGACAGTGCGGTACTCCCTCAGCACTGCCCCTCCGACAGTGCGGTACTCCCTCAGCACTGCCCCTCCGACAGTGCGGTACTCCCTCAGTACTGCCCCTCCGACAGTGCGGTACTCCCTCAGTACTGCCCCTCCGACAGTTCGGCGCTCCCTCAGCACTGCCCCTCCGACAGTGCGGTGCTCCTTCAGTACTGCCCCTCCGACAGTGCGGTACTCCCTCAGTACTGCCCCTCCGACAGTTCGGCGCTCCCTCAGCACTGCCCCTCCGACAGTGTGGCGCTCCCTCAGCACTGCCCCTCCGACAGTGCGGTACTCCCTCAGTGCCGCACTGAAGTGTCAACCTAGATTTCTGTCTCAAGTCCCTGGAGTGGGACTTGAACCCACAACCTTCTGACTCAGAGGCGAGAGTGCTGCCCACTGAGCCACAGCTGACACTTCCGGAAGCGTAGCGACTGTTGTGTTGTCGAATATTGTGAACACATAGGTTGCGGTCGATGACACAAGCATATTTTGTGACAGTCCATGTGATGAGCACTGAGTCCCTGCATAGAGTGAATAAATGCCTCTTTTACGTTGGCAATCGCGTCCGCTTGATAGCACTTGGGGGGTTTATGACTGCTCTTTTGACTCCAGATATCTTTGGTTTCTGTGTTTCCTGATTAAGAAAAAGTCTGTGTGTCAAACATATATTTTAACAATCCCCAAAGGATGTTTGTAGTCGAATTGAAGCCCCAAATGGTTGATTTAATTGGCTTGGCCACTGCCTTGCTCACCTGTCTCAGATAAGCCAACTAAGCATTGGGAACTGATTTCCGTGAGTGAAGCTGTTTTTTAAACCTGAGATCTACCGTCCCCATTAAATAAGTCATTAAGGGATGATCTAATTGAGGTGTTTAAGATGATTCAAGCAGTTGCCATGGTAGTGAGAGAGAAACCACTCCTTCGAGTCGGGGGAAGTCCAGAACAAGGGGGATTAACCTTAAAATCAGAGCCCGGCCGTTCACGGGTGATGTTAGGAAGCAATTCTTCACACAAAGGGGGCAGTGGGAATCTGGAACTCTCTACCCCAGAAAGCTGCTGATGCTGGGGGCGGCGGGTTAGGGTCAATTGAAAATTTCTAAAACTGAGATTGATCGTTGGGCATCATTATCACCGTCATAGGCAGTCCCTCGGAATCGAGGAAGGCTTGCTTCCACTCTAAAAGTGAGTCCTTAGGTGGCTCAACAGTCCAATACGAGAGTCACAGTCCCTGCCACATTTTATGTTGGGCAAGGATATTAAGGGTTACGGAATAAAGGCGGGAGGGTGGATACAGATACAGACCAGCCGCGATCTTGATTGGATGGTGGTGCAGGCTCGAGGGGCCGAATGGCCTCCTCCTGCTCCTATGTTTCAGTCAGTGAGCCACACCCTTCACTATAAGTACCTGCTACTCCGTCAGCAACCACAAGCTGAGCGGGCCTGTGATCAGATACACGGTTCCCTCCCGGAGACCTGTTAGCCCCACCTCCGCGCTGGTGTTTCTCCGCGGGTTTTAGCGAGCTCTCTACCCCGAGAGGCAGTTGTTTACAGCGGACTGCTCCCTGATAATCAGATCCTGCAATTGTATTTGTTGCCAAAAGGATCATCCTCTGAATATCACTGATCGGATAATTGCCCAGCGAAAATGCAAATTATGGGTGAGGATTACCTGCATCAGTGGCTTAATGTAATCATAGCACCAACAACTTGTGAGTATTGAGCGCCTTTAACGTAGTACAATGTCCCAGGAGCGTTATCAGACAAAATTTGACACCGAGCCACATAAGGAGATATTAGGACAGATGACCAAAAGCTCGGTCAAAGAAATAGGTTTTAAGGAGTGTCTTAACAGAAAGAAAGACTTGCATTTATATAGCACCTTTCACAACCACCGGACAGCTTAGAGCGCTTTACAGCCAATGAAGTACTTTTGGAATGCAGTCACTGTTGTAATGTGGGGAAATGCGACAGCCAATTTGCGCACAGCAAGCTCCCACACACAGCAAAGTGACACCTGTTTTTTTTAGTGGTGTTGATTGAGGGATAAATATTGGCCCCAGGACACCGGGGAGAACTGCCCTGCTCTCCTTCGAAATATTGGTCTTGGGATCTTTTATGTCCACCTGAGAGAGCAGACAGGACCTGGGTTTAACGTCTCATCCAAAAGACAGTGCAGCGCTCCCTCAGTACTGTCCCTCCGACAGTGCAGCGCTCCCTCAGTACTGCTCCTCCGACAGTGCAGCACTCCCTCAGCCCTGCCCCTCTGACAGTGCAGCACTCCCTCAGCCCTGCCCCTCTGACAGTGCAGCACTCCCTCAGTACTGCCCCTCCGACAGTGCGGCGCTCCCTCAGCACTGTCCCTCCGACAGTGCTGCGCTCCCTCAGCACTGCCCCTCCGACAGTGCGGCGCTCCCTCAGCACTGTCCCTCCGACAGTGCGGCGCTCCCTCAGCACTGGACTGGGAGTGACAGCCGAGATTTTTGAGCTCAAGTCGCTGGAGTGGGACTGCGAACCCACGAATCTTCTGTCTCAGAGGCGAGAGTGCTGCCCACTGAGCCACGGCTGACATAAGGCGATATTAGGGCAGGTGACCAAAAGCTGGATCAAAGAGGGAGGTTTTAAGGAGCGTGTTAAAGGAGGCGAGAGGGGCGGAGAGGTTTAGGGAGGGAGTTCCAGAGCTTGGGGCCCAGGCAGCTGAAGGCGGGGGAGAGGTACAGCCCAACCACCTTCCCCGGTGTTGTTGCCATGCCCCAGACCTGAGCCGGTGCTGCCGAGCTCTCCAGGCACAGCTTTACTGAGCAGATGGCTTCACAATAGCTCTGCCCCCACCAGAGGGGCCGGTGGGATCAGCGCTGGTCGCGCGCAGTGTGAGAGCAGCTCATTGACATGTGCCCCCCCCCCCCAGGCACTGATCCAATCTCATGGTCCGCGAGACAGACACAAAGCATCTGAGCCCTCTCCATGACATCACCTCAATGTCCCCAGTTACATTCCAGCCTAGGAATTAACTCACGGCCCAGATTAACCCTGCGCATGCCGCAGTCCCTCCTAACCGGCGTGCATGCCACAGCATCCATTAACCCCCACATGTCCCACAACCTCCATTAACCCCCACATGTCCCGCAGTCTCCATTAACCCCCACATGTCCCGCAGTCTCCATTAACCCCCACATGTCCCACAACCTCCATTAACCCCCACATGTCCCGCAGTCTCCATTAACCCCGACATGTCCCGCAGTCTCCATTAACCCCCACATGTCCCACAACCTCCATTAACCCCCACATGTCCCGCAGTCTCCATTAACCCCGACATGTCCCGCAGTCGCCATTAACCCCGACATATCCCGCAGTCTCCATTAACCCCGACATGTCCCGCAGTCTCCATTAACCACCACATGTCCCGCAGTCGCCATTAACCCCGACATATCCCGCAGTCTCCATTAACCCCGACATGTCCCGCAGTCTCCATTAACCCCCACATGTCCCGCAGTCGCCATTAACCCCCACATGTCCCGCAGTCGCCATTAACCCCCACATGTCCCGCAGTCTCCATTAACCCCGACATGTCCCGCAGTCTCCATTAACCCCCACATGTCCCGCAACCTCCATTAACCCCCACATGTCCCGCAGTCTCCATTAACCCCCACATGTTCCGCAGTCTCCATTAACCCCGACATGTCCCGCAGTCTCCATTAACCCCCACATGTCCCGCAGTCGCCATTAACCCCGACATATCCCGCAGTCGCCATTAACCCCAACATGTCCCGCAGTCGCCATTAACCCCGACATGTCCCGCAGTCACCATTAACCCCGACATGTCCCGCAGTCTCCATTAACCCCCACATGTCCCGCAGTCTCCATTAACCCCCACATGTCCTGCAGTCACCACTAACCCCCACATGTCCCGCAGTCGCCATTAACCACCACATGTCCCGCAGTCTCCATTAACCCCGACATGTCCCACAGTCTCCATTAACCCCGACATATCCCGCAACCTCCATTAATCCCGACATGTCCCGCAGTCTCCATTAACCCCGACATGTCCCGCAACCTCCATTAACCTCGACATGTCCCGCAGTCGCCATTAACCCCCACATATCCCGCAGTCTCCATTAACCCCGACATGTCCCGCAACCTCCATTAACCCCGACATATCCCACAGTCTCCATTAACCCCGACATATCCCGCAACCTCCATTAACCCCGACATGTCCCGCAGTCTCCATTAACCCCGACATGTCCCGCAGTCTCCATTAACCCCGACATATCCCGCAGTCTCCATTAACCCCGACATATCCCACAGTCTCCATTAACCCCCACGTGTCTCGCAGTCTCCACTCGCATGCTTAATCTTCATTCATCATTATAGGCAGTCCCTTGGAATTGAGGAAGACTTGCTTCCACTCTTAAAATGAATCCTTAGGTGACTGAACAGTCCAATACGAGAACCACAGTCCCTGTCACAGGTGGGACAGACAGTGGTTGAGGGAAAGGGAGGGTGGGACTGGTTTGACGCACGCTCCTTCTGCTGCCTGCGCTTGGTTTCTACATGCTCTCGGCGACGAGACTCGAGGCGCTCAGCGCCCTCCCGGATGCTTAGGGCAGACTGGTCTTTGGCCAGGAACTCCCAGGTGTCGGTGGGGATGTTGCACTTTATCAGGGAGGGTGTCCTTGTAACGTTTCCTCTGCCCACCTTTGGTACGTTTGCCGTGAAGGAGTTCCGAGTGGAGCGCTTGCTTTGGGAGTCTCATGTCTGGCATGTGGACAATGTGGCCTGCCCAGCAGAGCTGGTCGAGTGTGGTCAGTGCTTCGATGCTGGGGATGTTGGCCTGGTCGAGGACGCTGATGTTGGTGCGTCTGTCCTCCCAGGGGATTTGCAGGATCTTGCGGAGACATCGTTGGTGGTATTTCTCCAGTGACTTGCGGTGTCTACTGTACATGGTCCACTCGTAGTCTCCATTCACCCCCCATCGTGCATTCCCCCAATCTCTGCCAAACCCTGCTTAATCGTATCCCTCAACCATCATCACTAAAACAGATTATCCGGTCATTATCACATTGCTGTGTGTGGGAGCTTGCTGTGCGCAAATTGGATGCTGTGTTTCCCACATTACAACAGTGACCACACTCCAAAAGTACTTCATTGGCTGTAAAGCGCTTTGGGACATCCGGTGGTTGTGAAAGGCGCTATATAAATGCGAGTCTTTCTGTCTTTTCCAGCCACAGTCAGTGAGATTTATCTGCCTGACTCCAGCTGCTCTGTGCAGAAGCCGATGGCTCTGCCTCCTCACACGCTGTCCACCATCGCTGGACTGCACCAACACAGCACGAATCGAGGCACACGGACTTTCCCAGGGACGGAGGCTGCCCGCTGATGAATACAGGAGCCGCCAACTATTGATTTGTGGAGCCACTTTGTTTTCTTTGCCTTGTTCTCCAAATTAAATTGTGTTTTTGGAGATAGTGGGGCAGACCTCCAATCATAGCATGTGGGGGTCAAATGGCCACTTTGCTTCAGGCAATTCTTCCTTTATGACTGAACTCAATCAGCCCTCGCTGTGATGGAGCAGTCAGCTGGGAGCCTGGGAAACTAGGCCGGCGGCAGGGCACTGGGAGAGGGAGAGGGGCACAGAACGTGCATTTCTATAGCACCTTTCACAACCACCGGACGTCCCAAAGCGCTTTACAGCCAATGAAGTACTTTTGGAGTGTAGTCACTTTTGTAATGTGGGAAATGCAGCAGCCAACTTGTGCACAGCAAGCTCCCACACACAGCAATGTGATAATGACCCAGATAATCTGTTTTTGTGATGTTGGTTGAGGGATAAATATTGGCCCCAGGACACCGGGGAGAACTCCCCTTTTCTTCTTTGAAATAGAGCCCTGGGATCTTTTACATCCACCTGAGAGAGCAGACGGGGCCTCGGTTTAACATCTCTTCCAAAAGACGGCATCTCCGACAGTGTAACGTCCTCAGTACTACCCCTCCGACAGTGCGGCGCTCCCTCAGTACTTGCCCTCCGACAGTGCGGAGCTCCCTCAGTACTACCCCTCCGACAGTGCAGCGCTCCCTCAGTACTGCCCCTCCGACAGTGCGGCGCTACCTCAGTACTGTCCCTCCGACAGTGCGGCGCTCCCTCAGTACTACCCCTCCGACAGTACAGCACTCCCTCAGTACTGCCCCTCCGACAGTGCGGCGCTCCCTCAGTACTGCTCCTCCGACAGTGCGGCACTCCCTCAGCACTGCCCCTCCAACAGTGCGGCGCTCCCTCAGTACTGCCCCTCCGACAGTGCGGCACTCCCTCAGTACTGCCCCTCCGACAGTGCGGCGCTCCCTCAGTATTGCCCCTCCGACAGTGCGGCGCTCCCTCAGTATTGCCCCTTCGACAGTGCGGCACTCCCTCAGTACTGCCCCTCCGACAGTGCAACGCTCCCTCAGTACTGCCCCTCCGACAGTGCGGCGCTCCCTCAGTACTGCCCCTACGACAGTGCGGCACTCCCTCAGTACTGCCCCTCCAACAGTACGGCACTCCCTCAGTACTGCCCCTCCGACAGTGCGGCACTCCCTCAGTACTGCCCCTCCAACAGTACGGCACTCCCTCAGTACTGCCCCTCCGACAGTGCAGCACTCCCTCAGTACTGCCCCTCCAACAGTATGGCGCTCCCTCAGTACTGCCCGTCCGACAGTGTGGCACTCCCTCAGTACTGCCCCTCCGACAGTGCGGCACTCCCTCAGCACTGCACTGGGAGTGTCAGCCTGGATTTATGTGCTCTAGTCGCTGGAGTGGGACTTGAACCCACAAGCGTGTGACTCAGAGGCGTGTGAGCTACAGCTGACACTTAAGTCAACTACAGGGCAAGTAAAAGAGACAGAAGCTTGGAAAAGATTGTGGGTGATGTGACCATATAAAGACTTAACGTGTTTGCCTCAAATTGAACACTTTAAACCAACAACAACAACAACTTGAATTTATATAGCACCTTTAACATGATAAAACGTCCCAATACGCTTCACAGTAGCGTAATCGGACAAAATTGGACACCGAGCCACATAAGGAGATATTAGTTCAGGTTGGCCAAAGAGGTCGTTTTTAAGCAGCGTCTTAAAGGCGGAGAGAGAGGCGGGGAGGTTTAGGAAGGGGATTCCAGAGCTCGGGGCCCAGGCGTTAAGCAGAGGCATTAACCAACAGGGAAAGTAGCACGTTACGGGTTTGTGCAATGCTGGATTTTCCATGGGAAGATTTGACTTCAGCCCTTACACCTTGCAAATGAAAGGGAAACATTGCAAGGGAATTATCAGGAAAACTCTAACGGGGTTCCAGAGCCCAGAGACAACAATGCTCCATTAAAGTGCAAACATGCCCTGCTGGTTTTGGTTGGAGATGTGTGGTTTCAGCCAACGACCCAGGATGGGAGAAGAATGGACGTGGGTGGAGGGGGTTACTGGAGGGGATATGTCCACACACACAGCAGGGATGGAGCCTGAGACAGACAATAGGTGGCAATAAAGGCTGGGACAGTGACAATGGCCTGTGAGCAAGTGATTGTCTCAGGCCAATGGTTCACAAACACAAGGAAAGCCCTCCGCAAACAGCCCCATTGGGACTGGAGTAGGAAGGCAGTGGGGGAGGGGGAGGGCTGGGGATGGGCAGGGGGGCTGCAGTAGTAGTCTGTAAAGGGGACACAACCAATGTTTTTCTCTCCCCACACCCCATTTTAATCCCTCGACGCCCCCCCCCACCCCCACCCTACCCTCCAACCCCAGCCCCCGCCACACCCTCTCTCCAGGCAATGCTCACTCTCACAGACTGCAGCCTCCTCGATGCAGTACCTCACCAAAATGGGCATTTATTGGCAAGCTATTCCACCATGATAGGCATCGCGCCTGAACCCACCCAATCACCACACTTCACAGCAGTGATTCTCAAACAAGACTTGGCACACAAGGCGATATTAGGACAGGTGACCAAAAGTTTGGTTAAAGAGGTAGGTTTTAAGGAGTTTCTTAAAATAAAGAAAGACTTGCATTTATATAGCGCCTTTCACGACCACTGGACGTGCCAAAGCGCTTTACAGCCAACGAAGTACTTTTTGAAGTGTAGTCACTGTTGTAATGTGGGAAACGTGGCAGCCAATTTGTGCACAGCAAGCTCCCACACACAGCAATGTGATAATGACCAGATAATCTGTTTTAGTGATGTTGATTGAGGGATAAATACTGGCCCCAGGACACTCTGCTCTTCTATGAAGTAGTGCTTTGGGATCTTTTAAACCTACCTGAGAGAGCAGATGGAGCCTCGGTTTAATGTCTCATCCGAAAGATGGCACCTCCGACCGTGCAGCGCTCCCTCAGTACTGCCCCTCCGACAGTGCAGCACTCCCTCTGTACTGCCCCTCCGACAGTGCGGCACTCCCTCAGTACTGCCCCTCCGACAGTGCGGCACTCCCTCAGTACTACCCCTCCGACAGTGCAGCGCTCCCTCAGTACTGCCCCTCCGACAGTGCGGCACTCCCTCAGTATTGCCCCTCCGACAGTGCGGCACTCCCTCAGTACTGCCCCTCCGACAGTGCGGTGCTCCCTCAGTACTGCCCCTCCGACAGTGCAGCACTCCCTCAGTACTGCCCCTCCGACAGTGCGGCACTCCCTCAGTATTGCCCCTCCGACAGTGCGGCACTCCCTCAGTACTACCCCTCCGACAGTGCGGCACTCCCTCAGTACTGCCCCTCCGACAGTGCGGCGCTCCCTCAGTACTGCCCCTCCGACAGTGCGGCACTCCCTCAGTACTGCCCCTCCGACAGTGCGGCGCTCCCTCAGTACTGCACTGGGGAGTGTTGGCCTGGATTGCGTGGTCAAGGCTCGGGAATGGTACCTCAGTAAATGCAGCACTCTGTTTAATGGGATGGTTTTCTCTGCAATATGCACATATGCTCACTGTTTCCATTACAGTAAATTATTCAGCTCTTGAGCGCTGCTATCTGATCTTAGAACTGTGAAGAGGGTTTTTTGATTTTTTTTGAAGCAGTCATATGATTTATTCATTGCCAACATCGTCCTCGCTCTGTAAACTGCAGCTCATCCAAAACTCGGCTGCCCCGTGTCCTAACTCGCACCAAGTCCCGCTCACCTATCACCCCCTGTGCTCACTGCCCCGTGTCCTAACTCGCACCGAGTCCCACTCACCCATCACCCCCTGTGCTCGCTGCCCCGTGTCCTAACTCACACCAAGTCCCGCTCACCTATCACCCCCTGTGCTCGCTGCCCCGTGTCCTAACTCACACCGAGTCCCACTCACCCATCACCCCTTGTGCTCGCTGCCCCGTGTCCTAACTCGCACCGAGTCCCACTCACCCATCACCCCTTGTGCTCGCTGCCCCGTGTCCTAACTCGCACCGAGTCCCACTCACCCATCACCCCTTGTGCTCGCTGCCCCGTGTCCTAACTCACACCAAGTCCCGCTCACCCATCACCCCCTGTGCTCGCTGACCTACATTGGCTCCCGGTTAAACAACACCTCGATTTCAGTATTCTCATCCTTGTTTACAAATCCCTCATGGCCCTCCCTATCTCTGTAATCACCTCCAACCCCCCGAGATGTCTGCACTCCTCAAATTCTGCCCTTTTGAGCATCCCCCGATTCCCATCGCTCCACCATTGCCGGCCGTGCCTTCAGCTGCCTGGGCCCCAAGCTCTGGAACTCCCTTCCTGAACCCAGTAAGATTCCCACCCGATTTCATCTTCCAAATGTCTTCCAGCACACACCTCTGATAGAGCCATAGAATCTTCGCGTACAGGAGGAGGCCATTGGGCCCATCGTTCCTGTGCCGGCTCTGAGACAGAGCGATCCAATCAGTCCCACTCCCCCCTGCACTTTCCCCGTAGCCCTTCAAATCTTTCCCCTCCAATTCCCTTTTGAAAGTTACTCTTGAATCTGCTCCCACCGCCCTTTCAGGCAACGCGTTCCCTCGAAACATAGAAACATAGAAAATAGGTGCAGGAGTAGGCCATTCGGCCCTTCTAGCCTGCACCACCATTCAGTGAGTTCATGGCTGAACATGCAACTTCAGTACCCCATTCCTGCTTTCTCGCCATACCCCTTGATCCCCCTAGTAGTAAGGACTACACCTAACTCCTTTTTGAATATATTTAGTGAATTGGCCTCAACAACTTTCTGTGGTAGAACTCTCTATGGCAACAGCTTGCTGCGTAAAGACATTCTCCCCATCTCCCCCTCAGGTTCTTTTGCTAATTATCTTAAACCTGTGTCCCTCTGGTTACCGACCCCCACCCCCCTCCCCCCCCCCCCCCCCCCCCCCCCCAGCCATTGGATATTTATTTTCTCCGTCACAACCTCTATCAAATCTTCCCATAACCTTCTCTGCTCTGTGCTCCAACACAGCGGCACGCCACGGAGCAAGCGTGGCGATAGTGACAGAGAAGCGAACGCAGGTTGCCGTGCACTGTGCCCCAGCGCGGCCCAAACATGAGGCACGAAAGCTACATGGAGAAGGGGAGAACACTCTGCCTGCAATCGGTTTTGAGAAACATCCTTTCCCAGGAGTGCGGCTCTGGCCCCCACTGTGTGGGAATGTGCCCTTTTGTCCAGGAGATGTTAATCGGGATGACAGATGGGCAGATAATGAACAGAATAAACTTTGAGGCCTGCGCAAGGAAGGGGGACCTCGCTGGGCCTCCACTGGGGCAATCAGCGCTTTCATTGGTTCCCGCCCCTTGCAGCAGACCAGAGGTACTAGCGCCTCCGTCACCCTTTGTGTCTGAGGGAGCGGTGATTGGGGAGGGTTAACTCCCACTCAATTGGACCCCGCTTCCCGCTGGGCCTCGTCGTCAGGGCGACAGGCCTCTGCCCACAGCGATGCCGAGATTTCTGCTGACCTGCTGGCCTGCTGACTGGGGGGACTGAAGGGCTCTCTCCAGTGACTGCATGGCCAGAAAGAGGATGTGAGGCATTTCATCTTGCTGGGTCCACGCTCGTGCACCGGTTCCTCTTTCGCTTGCGTTTGTTGTCGAGGGTTTTATTGGCAAACTCCTGAAGGGGCTGAGTCAGAGTTCAGAGGTCGCCGACCCGACCCCCCCCCTCCCGGCGGTGCTCAAACGTGTGCGAGCCTAAGCAGCGAGTGTTTGTGGGCTGTCCCGCCGTGGGGGGGCCTCGCGGACAAGCACGACCCTGTCCTTCCATCCAACGGCTAGCCGCCCGCCATTCAGCACAGGTCACCAGACTGGGGCAGCGACTGACCTTTTCCCTGCCTGGTTCATGGGAGCCGAGGACACTCCCTCCACTGATGTGAATAAAAAAAGCAAGACTTGCATTTATATAGCGCCTTTCACGACCTCGGGACATCCCAAAGCGCTTTACAGCCAATTAAGTAGTTTTCTTGAAGTCTAGTCACTGTTGTAATGTGGGAAACGCGATAGCCATATTACGCACAGCAAGGTCCCACAAACAACAATGTGATAAAGGCCAGATAATCTGTTTTTGTTATGTTGATTGAGGAATAAATATTGGCCTCAGGATACCGGGGAGAACTCTCCTGCGCTTCTTCGAAATAGTGCCACGGGATCTTTTACATCCACCTGAGAGAGGGCAGATGGGGCCTCAGTTTAAAGTCTCATTTGAAAGGCAGCACTCCCTCAGTACTGCCCCTCCGACAGTGCGGCACTCCCTCAGTACTGCCCCTCCGACAGTGCGGCGCTCCCTCAGTACTGCCCCTCCGACAGTGCGGCACTCCCTCAGTACTGCCCCTCCGACAGTGCGGCGCTCCCTCAGTACTGCCCCTCCGACAGTGCGGCGCTCCCTCAGTACTGCCCCTCTGACAGCGCGGCGCTCCCTCAGTACTGCCCCTCCGACAGTGCGCCGCTCCCTCAGTACTGCCCCTCCGACGGTGCGGCACTCCCTCAGTACTGCCCCTCTGACAGTGCGGCGCTCCCTCAGTACTGCCCCTCTGACAGTGCGGCACTCCCTCAGCACTGCCCCTCCGACAGTGCGGCGCTCCCTCAGCACTGCCCCTCCGACAGTGCGGCGCTCCCTCAGCACTGCCCCTCCGACAGTGCGGCGCTCCCTCAGCACTGCCCCTCCGACAGTGCGGCGCTCCCTCAGCACTGCCCCTCCGACAGTGCGGCGCTCCCTCAGTACTGCCCCTCTGACAGCGCGGCGCTCCCTCAGTACTGCCCCCCCGACAGTGCGCCGCTCCCTCAGTACCGCCCCTCCGACAGTGCGGCGCTCCCATCGAACCATGGCTTTCCATCATGATTGCTGTGCCCGTGGTGCTGGGCCTTTGTTGCCCCGCCGATGCCCACGGCACAATTACTGCCGGCGTGTCGCGCTTCGGTCCCCGGCTTACAACCTCCACCGGGGTGGAGAAGGAGTGACCTGCGACAGACAGTCAGCTGGGGCCTCTCCTCATGGATGCGCGCCCCCCCCACCCCCTCCCCCAAGCCCCTCCCCGCCCCCCCCAGCCCCACACTCTCGACCCAAAGCACAGCGTGTGACGGGGGGCTCGGAGCCTGAACCTCCCGGAGCGAAGAGTGGGAACCTGTGCCAGTGAGAGTCTCCCCAAACGCTGGTTACAGGAGCAGAATCGGCAAAGGGTGGGAGGCTGGTGGGGGGTGGGGGGGGGCGAGTGTTTTACAATCTGTCCGAACCACGGCGGAGATTTTGCAAGAGTCATCGCCTCAAATTGGAAAGAGAACTGTAATGAAGATAAAGGTTCCGGCCGCTCCAGCGGATCAATAGCCTCATAGCTGGGCCCTTCGCCCTTTAACCTTTACCGCAGCCATTGTTTGATGAGCGATTGTTGGCTGTTTATTTTAACAGCGCAGTGATCTACGCGCAAATCTAAAGGTGTTTCCGACATCACAACAGTGACTCACCTTCAAAAAGTACTTCATTGGCTGTAAAGCGCTTTGGGATGTCTGGTGGTTGTGAAAGGTGTTATATAAATGCAAGTCTTTCCCTCTTTGAAAGCACTTTCACATAGCTTGTTGAGGTACCAGAGCCTAGGGCGGGGCCACATTGTCCGCATGCCCCAGACACGAGACTCCCCAAAGCGAGCGCTCTACTCGGAGCTCCCACACGGCAAATGAGCCAAAGGTGGGCAGAGGAAACGTTACAAGGGACCACCCTCAAAGCCTCCCTGATAAAGTGCAACATCCCCCACCGACACCTGGGAGTCCCTGGCCAAAGACCAGACCGCCCTAAGTGGAGGAAGTGCACCCGGGAGGGCGCTGAGCACCTCGAGTCTCGTCGCCGAGAGCGTGCAGAAACCAAGCGCAGGCAGCGGAAGGAGCGCGCGGCAAACCTGTCCCACCCTCCCCTTCCCTCAACGACTATCTGTCCCACCTGTGACAGAGACTGTAATTCCAGTATTGGGCTGTTCAGCCACCTGAGAACTCACTTTTAGAGTGGAAGCAAGTCTTCCTCGACCCCGAGGGACTGCCGATGATGATGATGATGACGAGAGCCTCGGATCTATGTGTTGTTGCTGTGAGTGAGGCTTAATACAACATTCCACCACCCACTCTTGCACCGGAGAGGCTAAACACCCCTCCCCCACCCCCATCATAAACAGGTTAATGTCTGCTCTCAAATAGCATCCCACCTACTGTGCACAAATTGGCTGCCGTGCTTCCTACATTACAACAGTGACTACACCACAAAGGAAAGTACTTCATTGGCTGTAAAGCGCTTTGGGACGCCTGGTGGTCATGAAAGGCGCTATAAAAATCCAAGCCTTTAATTTATTTCTCACAGTCATTTTTAGAAGGGGAAGTATCTCTTAAGGAAGGAGAATGGAATTCAAACACTAAAGCATGTTTTTGAAGGTGGAGAAGTGACCAGTCTTGGCCCCTGAGTCAGAAGGGATTATGTGTTCAATTCGCCCTCCAGAGACCTGAGCACATAAATCTAGACTGACACTCCAGTACAGTACTGAGGGAGCGCCGCACTGTCGGAGGGGCAGTACTGAGGGAGCGCCGCACTGTCGGAGGGGCAGTACTGAGGGAGTGCCGCACTGTCGGAGGGGCAGTACTGAGGGAGCGCCGCACTGTCGGAGGGGCAGTACTGAGGGAGTGCCGCACTGTCGGAGGGGCAGTACTGAGGGAGCGCCGCACTGTCGGAGGGGCAGTACTGAGGGAGTGCCGCACTGTCGGAGGGGTAGTAATGAGGGAGCGGCGCACTGTCAGAGGGGTAGTAATGAGGGAGCGCCGCACTGTCAGAGGGGCAGTGCTGAGGGAGTGCCGCACTGTCGGAGGGGCAGTACTAAGGGAGTGCCGCACTGTTGGAGGGGCAGTGCTGAGGGAATGCCGCACTGTCGGAGGGGCAGTGCTGAGGGAGTGCCGCACTGTCGGAGGGGCAGTACTAAGGGAGTGCCGCACTGTTGGAGGGGCAGTGCTGAGGGAATGCCGCACTGTCGGAGGGGCAGTACTGAGGGAGTGCCGCACTGTCGGAGGGGCAGTACTGAGGGAGCGCTGACCTGTTGGAAGGGCAGTACTGAGGGAGCGCTGACCTGTCGGAGGGGCAGTACTGAGGGAGTGCCGCACTGTCAGAGGGGTAGTAATGAGGGAGTGCCGCACTGTCGGAGGGGCAGTGCTAAGGGAGTGCCGCACTGTCGGAGGGGCAGTGCTGAGGGAATGCCGCACTGTCGGAGGGGCAGTGCTGAGGGAGTGCCGCACTGTCGGAGGGGCAGTACTGAGGGAGCGCCGCACTGTCGGAGGGGCAGTACTGAGGGAGTGCCGCACTGTCGGAGGGGCAGTACTGAGGGAGCGCTGCACTGTCGGAGGGGCAGTACTGAGGGAGTGCTGCACTGTCGGAGGGGCAGTACTGAGGGAGTGCTGCACTGTCGGAGGGGCAGTACTGAGGGAGCGCCACACTGTCGGGGGGGCAGTGCTGAGGGAGTGCTGCACTGTCGGAGGTGCTGGCTTTCGGATGAGACGTTAAACCGAGGCCCGGTCTGCCCTCTCAGGTGGATGTAAAAGATCCCATGGCAATATTGGAAGAAGAGCAGGGGAGTTCTCCCCGGTGTCCTGGGGCCAATATTTATCCCTCAACAACTTGCATTTATATAACACCTTTAACGTAATGAAATGTCACAAGGTGCTTCACAGGAGCGGTATCAGACAAAATTTAACACCGAGCCACATAAAAAGATATTAGGACAGGTCAAAGAGGTAGGTTTAAAGGAGCGTCTTAAAGAAGGAGAGAGAGGCAGAGAGGTTTAGGGAGGGAGTTCCAGAGCTTGGGGCCCAGGCAGCTGAAGGCACGGCCACCGATGGTAGAGCGATTCAAATTGGGAATGCTCTAGAGGGGAGAATTGGAGGAGTGCAGATATCTTGGGGCTGTAATGATGGAGGAGGTTGCAGCCAACACCACTGAAACAGATTGTCTGGTCATTATCACATTACTCCCTGTGGGAGCTTGCTGTGCGCACATTGGCTGCCGCGCTTCCTACAATACAACAGTGACCGCACTCAAAAAGTACTTCATTGGCTGTAAAGCACTTTGGCCCATCCAGTGGTCGTGAAAGACGCTATATAAATGCAAGTCTTTCTTTCTTTGCAGAACCCAGACCGTTCCCTTTAAACCCCACCACGGAATCACTGTGTGTGCATGTGTTAAACCTTGTTGCTTCAATGGGAGTCTGTCCAGCTGAGACCTTGAGCCTCGTTCCCCCGCTCCCATTCAGTAGACCAGCAAACACTGTTTTTATCCTCATCCACACCCACTCCAAAGCTTTGCTGCATTTTTCCGGAGCAATGGTCTTACACAAACAAATCCCCTCGGCCTCAGACTGTCTCGGAGCACAATGCGAAATCCTTGATTGGCTTGTGACAGAACCATTGATGGCACACAATCGCGCTGTCGCTGTTTCCATGGATGCCAAGGCTTTACGCAGCTCAACTGAATAAAAGAAGTTGGAGGGGAACCAAACTCATTTCAGGGCCTTGCTCATTAACCCTGTGCTGTCGTCATGGGCAAGGGAAGCCACCAATCGACAGGCCATCCCAGCAGGCTCGGATTTCTCAGCAGCCTCCAATCTCCCAGCAGCCTCGGATTTCCCAGCAGCCTCCAATCTCCCAGCAGCCTCGGATTTCCCAGCAGCCTCCAATCTCCCAGCAGCCTCGGAGTTCCCAGCGGCCTCCAATCTGTCAGCAGCCTCCAATTTCCCAGCAACCTCCAATCTCCCAGCAGCCTCCAATCTTCCAGCATCCTCCAATCTCCCAGCAGGCTCAGATTTCCCAGCAGCCTCCAGTCTCCCAGCAGGCTCAGATTTCCCAGCAGCCTTCAATCTCACAGAAGCCTCCAATCTCCCAGCAGCCTCAGATTTCCCAGCAGCCTTGGATTTCCCAGCTGTCTCCATCTCCCAGCTTTTTGTAGCTGATGCTTGGACATAGCGTGGAATAGTCCCTTTGTACAAGTGTAGCCTTTGAATCCACAATATCGTACAGTAATATTACAATGTTTCCCACTGAAATAAATTATCTGGACATGGACCCGAGAAATGATCAGGCCTTTACCTCAAGGGTTCGGACGCAGGGCCATCGACCTGAAACGTTAACTCTGTTTCTCTCTCCACAGATGCTGTCTGACCCACTGAGCATGCTCTGTTTTTATCCCCAGAGGGCTAGACTACAAAGCGGTGGTCGTGATGTTACAGTTGGCTTGACCCCATCTGGAGCAAAGCGCCCAGTCCTGGGTCTGCCCCTCGGGAGGGATATATCGGCCTCGGAGGGGCAGCAGCGCAGATTCTCCAGAATGTCACCCGGGGATAAAAGGGGTTAAATGATCGGGACAGGTTACATAGACTGGGCCTGTATTCCCTCGAGTGCAGAGGTTGAGGGATGATCTTATCGAGGTGTTTAAGATGATTAAAGGATTTGATAAGGTAGAGAAAAACTATTTGCTCTGGCAGGCGAGCGTCCAGAACAAGGGGGGCGTGACCTTAAAATTAGAGCCAGGCCGTTCAGGGTGATGTCAGGAAGCGTTTCTTCACACAAAGAGGCCGTGGGAATCTGCATCTCTCTCCCCAAAAAGCTGCTGAGGCCGCGGGTCAATGCAAAATGTCAAAACTGATAGATTTCTGTGAGGCAAGGGTTTTAAGGGTTACGGAATTAGAGTGAGTAAATGGAGGTAAGATACAGATCAGCCATGATCTAATCGAATGGCAGCACAGGCTCGAGGCGCTGCGTGACCTCCTGTCATTCCTATATTTCAATTTGAGGAAAGCAAACTGGGAATCATGGCAAACTGCGAGCAAGAATGTCGAGACAGTTTGGCGGAATGGGAAAGCAGTTGGCAGAAGCAGTTCAATGAGGGGAAACATATAACAGTAATTTATTGAAACAAGGGCATTGAAAGGGAATGTCCGCTGAACAGTAAGATTCTTAGCGTCAAGGGATAGAGACGGATAAGGTTCAGGGTATGTACATCTTTAACGGTAGGAGTACAGATGGGAAATGCTATAAAAGGCAGAGGGAATTCAGGATTTTATATCAATGACGTTGAATATAAAAGCAAGGGTGTAATGTTGAATTAGATAGATCTCTTCCAGAAAATTAAATTTTTTGCTCCTCTATCTGAGAAATTTCAGCGCAGTACTGAGGGAGCGCTGCACTGTCGGAGGGGCAGTACTGAGGGAGTGCTGCATTGTCGGAGGGGCAGTACTGAGGGAGTGCTGCACTGTCGGAGGGGCAGTACTGAGGGAGTGCTGCACTGTCGGAGGGGCAGTACTGAGGGAGCGCTGCACTGTCGGAGGGGCAGTACTGAGGGAGCGCTCCACTGTCGGAGGGGCAGTACTGAGGGAGTGCCGCACTGTCGGAGGGGCAGTACTGAGGGAGTGCTGCTCTGTCGGAGGGGCAGTACTGAGGGAGCGCTGCACTGTCGGAGCGGCAGTACTGAGGGAGTGCTGCACTGTCGGAGGGGCAGTACTGAGGGAGTGCTGCATTGTCGGAGGGGCAGTACTGAGGGAGTGTTGCACTGTCGGAGGGGCAGTACTGAGGGAGTGCCGCACTGTCGGAGGGGCAGTACTGAGGGAGTGCTGCACTGTCGGAGGGGTAGTACTGAGGGAGTGCCGTACTGTCGGAGGGGCAGTACTGAGGGAGTGCTGCAATGTCGGAGCAGCAGTACTGAGGGAGTGCCGTACTGTCGGAGGTGCTATCTTTCAGGTGAGGCGTTAAACTGAGGTCACGTCTGCCCTCTCAGGTGGATGTAAAAGATCCCATGACACTATTTCGAAGAGCAGGGGAGTTCTCCCCGGTGTCCTGGGGCCAATATTTATCCCTCAATCAACATCACTAAAACAGATTATCTGGTCATTATCACATTGCTGTGTGTGGGAGCTTGCTGTGCACAAATTGGCTGCCGCGTTTTCCACATTACAACAGTGACTACACTCCCAAAAGTACTTCATTGGCTGTAAAGCGCTTTGGGATGTCCGGTGGTCGTGAAAGGCGCTATAGAAATGCAAGTCTTTCTTTTTTTAGCTGAGAAGGTGCAAAGGAAAAGGCAGACCAGATGTCGAACTGAAAATGAATTGGCCGTGTGGTGCTGTCACTTCTGATTGGCTGGTGAGGAAGGTGTGAGTCCTGAGCAGGTGGGGGAGTGTGAACTCTTCGAGTACACAGGGTGAGCGCTGTGAACGTTCACGGTGACACATCGATCTTCCCGTGGCAAGCGATTGCATCACACCTTCAGGAAGAGACGTAGGAGTTTGCGATTCACGCGCTGCTAAAGCCGTAAATAAACCTTCGGAGCAAGTGTCCTCGATTGGCAGCTATTTAACCATGTCGGGGGCTAGCTCTATCGTCGGCTGCACATTCTCTGCCTTCGATAAATCAGCGTCAGCGGCAATCAGGGCAGGCGGGGGGGGCGGGGTGTTAATCAGTTAAAAAAATTAAAAAACAAGAAAATGCTGGAAATGCTCAGCGGGTCGGGCAGCATCTGTGGAGAGAGAAACAGAGTTAGCGTTTCAGGACGATGACCCTTGGTCACAACCGGCGGATGTTAGAGACGTAGCAGTTTTTAAGCAAGTGCAGGGGCAGGGAGGAGAGGAAAGAACGAGAGGTAAGGTCTGTGATAGGGTGGAGGGCAGGAGAGATTAGTGAGACAAAAGGGGACATTAGTGCGAGGCATAAGGAGATGATAATTCATCAGAGGCGGTCCCTCGAACGAGGGTGACTTGCTTCCACACGAGTTCACAGATGTTTCAATGAAGGACCCGATGTTCCAGGTCCCGAACTCCAATTTAAGGGTGGAAGATGCCTGTGGGTGGATTTTTTTAACGTGGGGTGACCGTTGCACTCCAGCCACCTCACGGGCTTGACAGAGCTGGGTCTTGGTCCAGTGGATTAACCAGGACGACTGGAGACCTGCTCTGCTGCACGGACCTTTAGTGCGCTCACATATCGCGCAGTGTGGGCTGGGCCCGTGCTGCCCCTGGGCCCCTCGCCTCTCCTGGGCCCCGATCACACCCTCATCTGTCGCAACCCCACGCCACGATCTCTCGCCGCTCCTCCGCCACAAACACTCGCCGCTCACCCGTCCCGACCTCCCCACTCCTCTGTACCTGGGCCCTGCCGGTGTTCCTGCCCACGCGCCAAAACGGGGTTTTGATGACGTCACCCAGTCGCCCATCTCAAAATCGGCGCACACTTGGAGCAGCTCGCTCTGCAGTGTGAAGTGGTACGCTGCTCCAACTCTTTATACTTCCCGACCTGCCGAGCTGCTCTCTCGTCCTGCCATTCACACCCTATCCAGACTCACCTTTCTCTAACTCCGGCCATTACCATCTCAACTCGGCCCATCGTCCCTTTTGTCTCTCTAATCTCTCCTGCCTTCCCCCCTGTCACAGACCTTCCCTGTTGTTCTCTCCTCCCCTCCCCCTTTCCGTGCTCCTTAACAATCTGTTCATTTCAGACACTCTCCAGTTCTGACGAAGGGTCATCGGCTCGAAACGCTAACTCTGTTTCTCTCTCCACAGATGCTGCCCGACCCGCTGAGATTTCCAGCGTTTTCCGATTCCAGCATCCGCAGTGTTTTGCCTTTTGTTCAAAGTGGGTGGTAATGGGTTATAGCCGAAGGGAACTATCACCGTTCTCACATGCTGCCCAAAGGGGCAACACCCACTTTCTAGACATAGACAGACTTGCATTTATCTAGCGCCTTTCACGACCACCAGACGTCCCAAAGCGCTTTACAGCCAATGAAGTACTTTTGGAGTGTATTCACTGTTGTAATGTGAGAAACGCGGCAGCCAATTTGCGCACAGCAAGCTCCCACACACAGCAATGTGATAATGACCAGATCATCTGTTTTAGTGATGTTGATTGAGGGATAAATATTGGCCCCAGGACACCGGGGAGAACTCCCCTGCTCTTCTTTGCAATAGTGCCGTGGGATCTTTTGCATCCACCTGAGATAGCAGATGGAACCTCGGTTTAATATCTCATTCAAAAGACGGCACTTGCGACAGTGCAGCGCTCCCTCAGTACTGCCCCTCCGACAGTGCAGCGCTCCCTCAGTACTGCCCTTCTGATCGTGCGCCGCTCCCTCAGTACTGCCCCTCCGACAGTGCGGCACTCCCTCAGTACCGCCCCTCCGACAGCGCAATGCTCCCTCAGTACCGCTCCTCCGACAGTGTGGTGCTCCTTCAGTACTGCCCCTCCGACAGTGCGGCACTCCCTCAGCACTGCCCCTCCGACAGTGCGGCACTCCCTCAGCACTGCCCCTCCGACAGTGCGGTGCTCCCTCAGTACTGCCCCTCCGACAGTGCGGCGCTCCCTCAGCACTGCCCCTCCGACAGTGCGGTGCTCCCTCAGTACTGCCCCTCCGACAGTGCGGCGCTCCCTCAGCACTGTCCCTCCGACAGTGCAGCGCTCCCTCAGTACTGCCCCTCCGACAGTGCAGCACTCCCTCAGTACTGTCCCTCCGACAGTGCAGCACTCCCTCAGTACTGCCCCTCCAACAGCGCAATGCTCCCTCAGTACCGCTCCTCCGACAGTGTGGTGCTCCTTCAGTACTGCCCCTCCAACAGTGCAGCACTCCCTCAGTACTGTCCCTCCGACAGTGCAGCGCTCCCTCAGTACTGCCCCTCCGACAGTGCAGCACTCCCTCAGTACTGTCCCTCCGACAGTGCAGCACTCCCTCAGTACTGCCCCTCCGACAGTGCGGCTCTCCCTCAGCACTGCCCCTCCGACAGTGCGGTGCTCCCTCAGTACTGCCCCTCCGACAGTGCGCGGACCTCCCTCAGTACTGCCCCTCTGACAGTGCAGCGCCCCCTCAGCACTGTCCCTCCGACAGTGCGGAGCTCCCTCAGTACTGTCCCTCTGACAGTGCGGCGCTCCCTCAGTACTGTCCCTCCGACAGTGCGGAGCTCCCTCAGTACTGTCCCTCCGACAATGCGTGGAGCTCCCTCAGCACTGCCCCTCCGACAATGCAGCACTCTGGAACATGAGAATATAAGAAATAGGAGCAGGAGTCGGCCATATGGCCCCTCGAGCCTGCTCCACCATTCAATAAGATCATGGCTGATCTGATCATGGACTCAGCTCCACTTCCCTGCCCGCTCCCCATAACCCTTCACTCCCTTATCGCTCAAAAAATCTGTCTATCTCCGCCTTAAATATATTCAATGACCCAGCCTCCACAGCTCTCTGGGGCAGAGAATTCCACAGATTCACAACCCTCTGAGGGAAGAAATTCCTCCTCATTTCAGTTTTATATGGGCGACCCCTTATTCTGAAACTATGTCCCCTAGTTCTAAATTCTCCCACAAGGGGAAACATCCTCTCTGCATCTAACCTGCCCAGCCCCCTCAGTATCTTATGTTTCAATAAGTTTACCTCTCATTCTTCTAAACTCCAGTGAGTATAGGCCTCAACCTATCTAACCTCTCTGCTCCATAACCCATCGCTTGTCGATACTTATCCATCTCCTTCGCTCCACCATCGCTGGCCGTGCCTTCTGTTGCCTGGGCCCCAAGCTCTGGAATTCCCTCCCTAAACTCTCTGCCTCTCTCCCTCTCTGTCCTCCTTTAAAACCCAGCTCTTTGACCCAGCTTTTGGTCCCCTGTCCTAATATCTCCTTTCATGGCTCAGCGTCAAATTATATCCGATGACGATCCTGTGAAGCGCCTTGGGATATTATTGCTACATTAAAGGCGCTAAATAAATGCAAGTTGTTGTTGTTTTCTTGACGATGATCTTCTCATCTCCTTGGGCCTTCCTCCTCTTTGTTAGTCTCAGGATAAAGGGGTCGGCCATTTAGGACTGAGATGAGGAGAAACTTCTTCACTCAGAGGGTGGTGAATCTTTGGAATTCTCTGCCCCAGAGGGCTGTGGAGGCTCAGTCATTGAGTGTATTCAAGGCTGAGATCGGTGGAGTTTTAAGGGAATCGAGGGATATGGGGAGTGGAGTTGAGGTCGAAGATCAGCCGTGACCTCATTGAATGGCGGAGCAGGCTCGAGGGGCCGAATGGCCGACTCCTGCTCCTAATTCTTATGTTCTTAATATACAGCTTTTCAAACCCCAAATTTGGTGTCTCCTAGTTTCTTGTCTCGTACTTCTCTCCCCGTCCCCGCTGTAGTATAGGCAAGCACTCTAATAATGACTCCATGAGGTAAGGGTATAGTACTTGAACTGTAGTGACCTTAGTCCTTTATTGCAGCTCCTAGGGTGAGGGCATCAAGAGGTGAGCTCCCTTTTATACTGGGTTACCTGCAGTGTGCAGGTGACCCTTGGGTCTCCACCAGTAACACCCTCTAGTGGTACAGGTATGGTGTGTACAGGTTGAAGGTACATTCAGTGGTCTCGTGTTACAGTACATACATTAACATGCATACATGACACCCACCACCCCCAGCCTCTCAAGCCCTGCTGGTCGATGGTTGTCCTGAGTCCTAGGCCTAGACCTTGCACACGAGTCGCTCAATCTGTGTCTGGGCTGAGCGAGCCGACGTCAGCCCAGGGGGCCGGTGGGAGGCCCCCGAGGGCAGATTGGGCCCAGGTGGAAACAAGGAAAAATCAGCCCAATGGCTTGTTCCTCATTACCATCCCCGTGCCGCCCCCTCCCCCCAACCCGGTGGAACGTTCCGGTGTGTGGACACCCGCGCGAGGACAGCAGCCGGGCTCAGCTATGCCGCTCCCCCTCCCCGTGGTCACGTGGTCTGTTGGCACACGGGATCTTGCTGTGTGCAAATCGGCGGGCGGGTTTCCTACATTACAACAACAACTTAGAAACACAGACAATAGGAGCAGTAGTCGGCCATTCGGCCCCTCGAGCCTGCACCGCCATTCAATATGATCAGGGCTGATCCTCTATCTCAACACCGTATTCCCGCTTTTTCCCCATACCCCTTGATGCCTTTTGTTTCTAGAAATCTATCTCTCTCCCTCTTAAATATATTCAGTAACTTGGCCTCCACAGCCTTCTGTGGTAGAGAATTCCACAGGTTCACCACCCTCTGAGTGAAAACATTTCTCCTCATCTCAGTCCTAAATTTCCTGCCCCCGTATCCTGAGACTGTGACCCCTGGTTCTAGACTTCCCAGCCCCGGGGAAACATCCTCCCCACATCCAGTCTGTCCAACCCAGTCAGAACTTGTATTTATATAGTGCCTTTAACGTAGTGAAACATCCGAAGGCGCTTCGCAGGAGTATTATGAGATTAAAGAATTGTCACCGAGCCGCATAAGTAGAAATTAGGGCAGGTGAGCAAAAGCTTGGTCAAAGTGTCAGGTACAGTCTACAACTGTACAGGATATTGGGTGAGGCCACACCTGGAGTACTGCGTACAGTTTTGGTCTCCGTATTTAAGGAAGGATAGGAGGGTGTTCAGAGAAGGTTCACTCGGTTGATTCCGGGGATGATGGGGTTAGAAACATAGAAACATAGAAAATAGGTGCAGGAGTAGGCCATTCGGCCCTTCTAGCCTGCACCGCCATTCAATGAGTTCATGGCTGAACATGCAACTTCAGTACCCCATTCCTGCTTTCTCACCATACCCCTTGATCCCCCTAGTAGTAAGGACTTCATCTAACTCCTTTTTGAATATATTTAGTGAATTGGCCTCAACAACTTTCTGTGGTAGAGAATTCCACAGGTTCACCACTCTCTGGGTGAAGAAATTCCTCCTCACCTTGGTCCTAAATGGCTTCCCCCTTATCCTTAGACTGTGTCCCCTGGTTCTGGACTTCCCCAACATTGGGAACATTTTCCTGCATCTAACCTGTCTAACCCCATCAGAATTTTAAACGTTTCTATGAGGTCCCCTCTCATTCTTCTGAACTCCAGTGAATACAAGCCCAGTTGATCCAGTCTTTCTTGATAGGTCAGTCCCGCCATCCCGGGAATCAGTCTGGTGAACCTTCGCTGCACTCCCTCAATAGCAAGAATGTCCTTCCTCAGGTTAGGAGACCAAAACTGTACA
The DNA here is from genome assembly GCF_044704955.1 of Pristiophorus japonicus. Lineage (NCBI taxonomy): Eukaryota > Metazoa > Chordata > Chondrichthyes > Pristiophoridae > Pristiophorus > Pristiophorus japonicus. The sequence goes on along the minus strand of NC_092000.1, from coordinate 5,035,148 downwards.
CAATACTCCAGGTGTGGCCTCACCAAGGCTCTGTACAATTGTAGCAACACCTCCCTGCCCCTGTACTCAAATCCCCTCGCTATGAAGGCCAACATGCCATTTGCTTTCTTAACCGCCTGCTGCACCTGCATGCCCACCTTCAATGACTGATGTACCATGACACCCAGGTCTCTTTGCACCTCCCCTTTTCCTAATCTGTCACCATTCAGATAATAGTCTGTCTCTCTGTTTTTACCACCAAAGTGGATAACCTCACATTTATCCATATTATACTTCATCTGCCATGCATTTGCTCACTCACCTAACCTATCCAAGTCGCTCTGCAGCCTCATAGCATCCTCCTCGCAGCTCACACTGCCACCCAACTGAGTGTCATCCGCAAATTTGGAGATACTACATTTAATCCCCTCGTCTAAATCATTAATGTACAGTGTAAACAGCTGGGGCCCCAGCACAGAACCTTGCGGTACCCCACTAGTCACTGCCTGCCATTCTGAAAAGTACCCATTTACTCCTACTCTTTGCTTCCTGTCTGACAACCAGTTCTCAATTCATGTCAGCACACTACCCCCAATCCCATGTGCTTTAACTTTGCACATTAATCTCTTGTGTGGGACCTTGTCGAAAGCCTTCTGAAAGTCCAAATATACCACATGAAATGGTTCTCCCTTGTCCACTCTACTGGAAACATCCTCAAAAAATTCCAGAAGATTTGTCAAGCATGATTTCCCTTTCACAAATCCATGCTGACTTAGACCTATCATATTACCTCTTTCCAAATGCACTGCTATGACATCCTTAATAATTGATTCCATCATTTTACCCACTACCGATGTCAGGCTGACCAGTCTATAATTCCCTGTTTTCTCTCTCCCTCCTTTTTTAAAAAGTGGGGTTACATTGGCTACCCTCCACTCCATAGGAACTGATCCAGAGTCAATGGAATGTTGGAAAATGACTGTCAATGCATCCACTATTTTCAAGGCCACCTCCTTAAGTACTCTGGGATGCAGTCCATCAGGCCCTGGGGATTTATCGGCCTTCAATCCCATCAATTTCCCCAACACAATTTCCCGACTAATAAAGATTTCCCTCAGTTCCTCCTCCTTACTAGACCCTCCGACCCCTTTTATATCCGGAAGGTTGTTCATGTCCTCCTTAGTGAATACCGAACCAAAGTACTTGTTCAATTGGTCCGCCATTTCTTTGTTCCCCGTTATGACTTCCCCTGATTCTGACTGCAGGGGATCGACGTTTGTCTTTACTAACCTTTTTCTCTTTACATATCTATAGGAGGAAATATATATAAATCTATATCTATATTGACTTAGGAGGAAAAATTGAGCAGGTTGGGCCCCTACTCATAGGAGTTCAGAAGAATGAGAGGTGATCGTATCAAAACATATAAGATAATGAGGGGGCTTAAAAGGTGAATGCAGAGAGGATGTTTCCACTCATGGGGGAAACCAGAACTAGGGGATATAGTCTCAGAATAAGGGGCTGCCCATTTAAAACTGAGGTGAGGAGAAATTTCTTCTCTCAGAGGGTTGTGAATCTGTGGAATTCTCTACCCCAGAGAGCTGTGGAGGCTGGGACATTGAATATATTTAAGGTGGAGATAGACAAATATTTGAGCGATAAGAGAATAAAGGGTTATGGGGAGCGGACAGGGAAGTGGAGCTGAGTCCATGATCAGATCAGCCATGATCTTATTAAATGGCGGAGCAGGCTCGAGGGGCCAGGTGGCCGACTCCTGCTCCTATTTCTTATGTTTTAAGGAGCACCTTGAAGGAGAAAAGAGAGGTAGAGAGGTGGAGAGGTTTAGGGAGAGAGTTCCAGAGCTTGGGGCCCAGGCAACAGAAGGCACGGCCACCGATGGTGGAGCGATTATAATCTGGGATGCTCAAGAGGGCAGAATTAGAGGAGCGCAAACATCTCGGGAAGTTGTGGGGCTGGAGGAGATTACAGAGATAGGGAGGGGCGAGGGCCATGGAGGGATTTGAAAATAAGGACGAGAATTTTGAAATTGAGGTTTTTGCTTAACCGGGAGCCAATGTAGGTCAGCGAGCACAGGGGGTGATGGGTGAGCGGGGCTTGGTGCGAGTTAGGACACGGGGCAGCGAGCACAGGGGGTGATGGGTGAGCGGGACTCGGCACGAGTTAGGACACGGGGCAGCGAGCACAGGGGGTGATGGGTGAGCGGGACTCGGTGCGAGTTAGGACACGGGGGCAGAGAGCACAGGGGGTGATGGGTGAGTGGGACTCGGTGCGGGTTAGGACACGGGGCAGTGAGCACAGGGGGTGATGGGTGAGCGGGACTCGGTGCGAGTTAGGACACGGGGCAGAGAGCACAGGGGGTGATGGGTGAACAGGACTTGGTGCGAGTTAGGACACGGGGCAGCCAAGTTTTGGATCACCTCTAGGTTATGTAGGGTAGAATGTGGGAGGCCAGCCAGGAGTGCGTTGGAATAAGTCAAGTCGAGAGGTAACAAATTCATGGGTGAGGGCTTCAGCAGCGGATGAGCTGAGGCAAGGGCGGATACGGGCGATGTTACAACAAGTGACTGCACTTCAAAAAGTACTTCATTGCCTGTGAAGCGCCTTGGGATGTCCTGAGGGTGTAAAGGTCGATATATAAAATGCAAGTTCTTACTTTTCCACCTGGGTCGATGCAGAGCCATCGAGTGAGAAAGACTGAAATCCTCACGGAGCAGGCTCCGGTTGACTGGTGAGTCCGGAACAGGAGCTGGCAGCTGACCCGAGAGGAGAAATGTCTGATGTTCAACGTGACATTGTATCTGACAGAGGACGTCATCATGAATGTTCTACCTTCAAGGTACTGTCATAACCATTCTGTCCGCTGCAATGCACAGGGCGGAGGATGTTCTGGCTATTGACAGACACGGTAACATCCCTACTCCTTGAGTCAGGTCACCACCTCCAATTGGCCGTATTGCTGGAGGTGGCGACCTGACTCAAGGTGTCATCACATGACCTCCTGCCTGCAATGGCCCCGCCATTTAGTGTCAGCCGTGGCTCAGTGGGCAGCACTCTCGCCTCTCAGTCAGAAGGTTGTGGGTTCAAGTCCCACTCCAGGGACTTGAACACAGAAATCCAGGCCGACACTCCCAGTGCAGTACCGAGGGAGTCATCATCATCACAGGCAGTCCCTCAGAATCGAGGAAGACTTGCTTCCACTCTAAAAATGAGTTCTTCGGTGACTGAACAGGGAGTGCTGCACTGTCGGAGGGGCAGTACTGAGGGAGTGCCGCACTGTCGGAGGGGCAGTACTGAGGGAGTGCTGCACTGTCGGAGGGGCAGTACTGAGGGAGTGCCGCACTGTCGGAGGGGCAGTACTGAGGGAGTGCTGCACTGTCGGAGGGGCAGTACTGAGGGAGTGCCGCACTGTCGGAGGGGCAGTACTGAGGGAGTGCCGCACTGTCGGAGGGGCAGGACTGAGGGAGTGCCGCACTGTCGGAGGGGCAGTACTGAGGGAGTGCCGTACTGTCGGAGGGGCAGTACTGAGGGAGTGCTGCACTGTCGGAGGGGCAGTACTGAGGGAGTGCTGCACTGTCGGAGGGGCAGTACTGAGGGAGTGCTGCACTGTCGGAGTGGCAGTACTGAGGGAGTGCTGCACTGTCGGAGGGGCAGTACTGAGGGAGTGCCGCACTGTCAGAGGGGCAGTGCTGAGGGAGTGCTGCACTGTTGGAGGTGTCATCTTTCGGATGAGACATTAAACCGAGGCCCCGTCTGCTCTCTCAGGTGGACGGAAAAGATCCCACGGCACCATTTTGAAGAGCAGGGGAGTTCCCCTCGGTGTCCTGGGTCCAATATTTATTCCTAAATCAACATCACTAAAACAGATTATCTGGTCATTATCACATTGCTGTGTGTGGGAGCTTGCTGTGCGCAAATTGGCTGCTGCGTCTCCCACATTACAACAGTGACTACACTCCAAAAGTACTTCATTGGCTGTAAAGCGCTTTGGGGCATCCGGTGTTCATGAAAGACGCTATATAAATGCAAGTCTTTCTTTTTATTGGTCACTTGACACATCCATCCTCGCGGGGCCCCTCCCCCACACACCCGCCATTGGTCGCACGGCATGTCCATCTCACCTTGCCCCACCTTCCCACGGCCAATCGCAAGGTGAACAGGCTCTTTGTTGCCCCGATTGGATGTTCCTTGACTATCAGTCAAACAGCTTTGTTTCCCCCCTATTTTTAAATGAAGAAAATCAAAGAAACTGAAAAACAAAACCACACAGTTTTCTTCACGCCCCTGTGATTTTTCTCCCCGGGTGTTTGCTCGTCGCAGTGTCTCACAGATAAATCTTCGATTCCTGGAGACTCCAGGGCCAATCCCGGAGAATTGGCAACCCTAACCACCAGCGGCTCAGGAGTGACAGAGGCCCTGATCCCCCAAGCAGACCCAAGGCAGATTTCTCATTCGACCATCGACCCCGACTGCCATGGCAACGTCATTTCAGCATTGGACCCGCTAGATTTAAAAAGTATATTCCAATACATGAGAACAAAACCCCGCCAATGCCATAAAGTTGACCGACCTGGTGACATCTCAGCAAGAGTTAAAGCCAATTGCTGGACCTTCACCATTGTGACCAAGGACACTCCCCGTACAGCTCCACCCACTGGTTCGGTGAGTAAATGCAGCCGTGATCTTATTGAATGGCGGAGCAGGCTCGAGGGGCCAAATGGCCGACTCCTGCTCCTATTTCTTATAACAACTTGCATTTGTGTAGCTGCCTCTAACTTGGTAAAATGTCCCGGGGATGAGGGACTTCAGTTACGTGGATAGACTGAGAGGAGATTTGGTCGAGGTGTTCAAAACCATTAGACAGAGTAGGTCAAGAGAAACTGTTCCCATTGGTGGAAGGGTCGAGAACCAGAGGACACACAGATTTAAGGCGATTGGCAGAAGATCCAAAGGCGACACGAGGGAAAACGTTTCCCCGCAGCGAGTGGTTAGGATCTGGAATGCGCTGCCTGAGAGGGTGGTGGAGGCAGACTCAATCGTGGCTTTCAAAAGGGAGTTGGATAAGTGCCTGAAGGACAAAGAATGTGCAGGGTTACGGGGAAAGGGCGGGGGAGTGGGACTGGCTGAAGGGCTCTTGCAGAGAGCCGGCACGGGCTCGACGGGCCGAATGGCCTCCTCCCGCGCTGGAACCGTTTCTGGGATTGATTGACCAGCACAGACGAGTGGGGCCGAATGACCTGTTTCCGTGCTGTAACCATTCCGTGATTCTAAGGAGCTTCCCAGGAACGTTAAGTCACATGGACTCATCGAAGGACGCAGCAAGGAAGGGAGCCTGTGCCGGCTCTGTGAAAGAGCGATCCGATTGGTCCCATTAGTCACTGGTGACCAAAAGCTTGGTCAAAGAGGTCCACTGTGCCACCTGGCTAAGGAGAAAGGGGATTTCCCAATTCTTCTTAACCGGTGGATTCTTTTTGAAAAGAGAGCAAAAACACAGAGAGAGAGAGCAAGTCATTCAGCATCGGTGGAGGGAGCAAACCTTCCTCTGATATTTCAGGGACGCATTTGTCTTCAAGCGTGAATGAACTTGCCGATGGACGAAGGACATTATCACCGCACGACCAGACTTCAACCACCATCGCACTCGATGGCGAGGAGAAGATGTTTGGAAGGAGGGTCTCCGAATGAAGCTCACTCAATCTTCTTCTTTCGTATGGTAGCAGCAAAGCCAATCACATGCCAATATCTAAGTTAAATGTCCAACAACAACGTGTGTTTATATGGCGCCTTTATGGTTGTGAAATGTCCCAGAAGGACATTCTTGCTATTGAGGGAGTGCAGCGAAGGTTCACCAGACTGATTCCCGGGATGGTGGGACTGACATATCAAGAAAGACTGGATCAACTGGGCTTGTATTCACTGGAGTTCAGAAGAGTGAGAGGGGACCTCATAGAAACGTTTAAAATTCTGACGGGTTTGGACAGGTTGGATGCAGGAAGAATGTTCCCAATGTTGGGGGAAGTCCAGAACCAGGGGACACAGTCTAAGGATAAGGGGTAAGCCATTTAGGACCGAGATGAGGAGGAACTTCTTCACCCAGAGAGTGGTGAACCTGTGGAATTCTCTACCACAGAAAGTTGTTGAGGCCGATTCACTAAATATATTCAAAAGGGAGTTAGATGAAGTTACTACTCGGGGGATCAAGGGGTATGGCGAGAAAGCAGGAATGGGGTACTGAAGTTTCATGTTCAGCCATGAACTCATTGAATGGCGGTGCAGGCTAGAAGGGCTGAATGGCCTACTCCTGCACCTATTTTTCTATGTTATGAGATACAAATTTGACACCGAGCCACGAAAGGAGAAATTAGCGTCCGTGACCAAAAGCTTGGTCAAAGTGGTAGGTTTTACGGAGCGTCTTGAAGGAGGAAAGAGAGGTAGAGAGGCGGAGAGGTTTGGGGAGGGAGTTCCAGAGCTTGGGGCCCAGGCAACAGAAGGCACGGCCACCGATGGTGGAGCGATTATAATCAGGGATGCTCAGGGGGGCAGAATTAGAGGAGCGCAGACATCTCGGGGGCTGGTGGGGCTGGAGGCGATTACAGAGATAGGGAGGGGGCGAGGGCCATGGAGGGATTTGAAAACAAGGATGAGAATTTTGTAATCGAGGCTTTGCTTAACCCAATGCTCCCGGTGTAACAGCATGGATATCCTGTAGGCTGCCTGTGAATTCCCTCTGAGGGCAGAGCTCGATGATGTGCTCCAGGGTCTGATTAGGAGCTCCACAGTCACATGATGGGGATGCTTTAATCTCCCACCTATGGGACAGGTGGCAGCATCGACTGTGACCGTGGTCTGAGGCGCTCGATGGTTGTCCACAGTTTGCGAGGAAGGTTTGAGCCTTCATGTTGTACTGCGGGGTCCTCTGTAAGGAGTCCATTCTTTTATGTCGCAGTTCTTCCCAGCATTGTTCCAATGATCCTCACTGACCTGCTGTCTTTCCAACATTTTCTGTTGTTTCGGATTTCCAGCCTCTGCTCTACTTTGGAACTTAACACATGTTTAAAAGGAGGTAAGGTTCCATCAAAGAGCAGGAATAGCCATAGAGTCAGCATCTTGCACTGCTTCCTGCTGATTCAGACAAGTCTAATTCACCGTGTAAGCATCGCGTGCTGCTCCTGTTAATGGCTCTCCGCTGTTGTCATGAATAAATTAAAGGAGGGAAGGTTGGACTCAGTAATGACCATGAGGTTGTTGCTTCACCATTGAGCTGACTGACAATTCGTAACCTGCCAAGCCGGAACGTGGACTCTGCTCCATAAGGGTTGACTCAATGGAACGTTCCCGCCCCCTCTTCAAGCACATCAGCGACCAGATGATTTGTAACCGCACCAATTCCTTTGGAACGCCACTTTCCACCCTCCCGCCAGTCTGAGTAGCGACCTTTCACCCCTACTCGCCGTTTGCTGTCCTCGAGCCAGATCGCTCTGTGACTTGCTCCCTGACTCCACATGTTCTGACCTTAGTCATAAGTCTACTATGTGGGACCTTATCATTTGAAAGGCCACTGCAGTACCCTTTCTGTTACTCCTTCGAAGAATCCAGTAAGCCTGGTCAAACGTGACCTTGCTTTTTGAAATCCGTTCCTTATATTTTTGGGTTTCTAAATGTTTTTCTAACACGTCTCTGAGTAAAGGTTCCATTATCTTTCCTATCACTGACGTTAAGCTAACTGGTCTATAGTTCTCTGGACTTGCTCTATCTCCCTTGTTGAATATGGAAAGAAAAGACTTACGTTTATATACCGTCTTTCTCGACCACCGGACGTCTCAAAGCGCTTTACAGCCAATGAAGTACTTTTGGAGTGGAGTCACTGTTGTAATGTGGGAAACGCAGCAGCCAATTTGCGCACAGCAAGCTCCCACAAACAGCAATGTGATAATGACCAGATAATCTGTTTTAGTGATGTTGATTGTGGGATAAATATTAGCCAGGTCTAACATTGTTGTCCGCCAGTCCTTTGGAACTATTCCCTTTTCTACTGAGCTTTTATGTATATATAATAGTGCCTTTGTGATCTCATCCTTGGCTTCTTTGTGTATGCGCAGTTGCAATCCACCCGGACCTGGGGTTTTATCCTCTTTAAAATTGTCGAGATTATCAATGATCCACTGTAGTGTATTTGCTTCATGGGTTCTTTGCTTAAGAATTCACGGCAGCACATTGCTACTAAGAACTAGTTGGTTTATTAGCAAAAGGTTTAACAATCACACGACACATTACCGGTTCATCCACCAGGCTCACAACCACCTGCCCCATCGTGGATCCCCCGAACCCAACTGGCTGGGGTTTTATTGAATCTTGTGAACATCACGTGACTGACTGAGCCATTCCCCAACTCAACAGCTCTACAACTATTTTGGAGAAACCATCAATCAAGTGTCCCCTTGAGGGGCACGAAAAACGACACTTTAAACAAATTAAACTTTTGACATTAAAGGGATCAAATTAAAATTTGGTTGCCGGGGGTGATGATGCACTCCAGTCCCTCCGGTGCCCACCTCTCGCGGAAGGCCGCGAGAGTACCGGTGGACACCGCGTGCTCCATCTCCAGGGACACCCTGGCTCGGATGTACCCGCGAAAGAGAGGCAGGCAGTCGGGCTGAACGACCGCCCGCTGCCTGGACCGGCTGATGGCCCCCTTGGCCAGGCCCAGGAGCAGGCCGAGCATACTCACAGGTGCAAACGTTGCATCTCCTGTCTTTCAATCTTAAGTTACCTGTCAGGCTCTTCCTGACTGGATTCCTGAACTCGGAACACCGTCCAATGTATGTCACATGACCCTGATTAAGATGGGTCAATGAGGCTCCCTCCTGGGTTGGGTCAAACCTGCTCTGGGGCGGAAATGGAGCAGCAAATAGGGGCTCGCGAGCCAAACTCACATTCGGCAGAGTGGGTTAAACTCCCCCTTTGGTCTAAGACACAATACAGCCCGACTCCACCCCCAACACCACTCTGAGCATTAAGGGAAGCCAAAGTTGGACATCCCTTTGCAACTCTCTGTAAACATACTCCCCAATGTTCCATGCAAATTAGCAACACAGGACATCGTCCACTCGGGAATGAAAGGCTTTCCAACCAATGCAGAACAGACACTGTTGCAATGTGGGAAACACAGCAGCCAATTTGCCCACAGCAAGCTCCCACACACAGCAATGAAATCAATGACCAGATCATCTGCTTTGCATGTTGGTTGATGGATAAATATTGGCCAGGACACCTTGTTCTTCTTCGAACCAGGGGATCCTTTACATCCACCTGAGAGAGCAGACGAGGCCTCGGTTTAACGTCTCATCCGAAAGACAGCACCTCCGACAGTGCAGCGCTCCCTCAGTACTGCCCCTCCGACAGTGCAGCACTCCCTCAGCACTGCCCCTCCGACAGTGCGGCGCTCCCTCAGCACTGCCCCTCCGACAGTGCGGCGCTCCCTCAGTACTGCCCCTCCGACAGTGCGGCACTCCCTCAGTACTGCCCCTCCGACAGTGCGGCACTCCCTCAGTACTGCCCCTCCGACAGTGCGGCGCTCCCTCAGTACTGCCCCTCCGACAGTGCGGCACTCCCTCAGTACTGCCACTCCGACAGTGCGGCACTCCCTCAGTACTGCCCCTCCGACAGTGCAGCACTCCCTCAGTACTGCCCCTCCGACAGTGCGGCACTCCCTCAGTACTGCCCCTCCAACAGTGCGACCCTCCCTCAGCACTGCCCCTCCAACAGTGCGGCGCTCCCTCAGCGCTGCCCCTCCAACAGTGCGGCGCTCCCTCAGCACTGCCCCTCCGACGGTGTGGCGCTCCCTCAGTACTGCCCCTTTGACAGTGCAGCACTCCCTCAGCATTGCCCCTCCAACAGTGCAGCGCTCCCTCAGTACTGCCCCTCCGATAGTGCAGCACTCCCTCAGTATTGCCCCTCCGACAGTGCGGCGCTCCCTCAACACTGCCCCTCCGACAGTGCGGCGCTCCCTCAGCACTGCCCCTCCGACAGTGCGGCGCTCCCTCAGCACTGCCCCTCCGACAGTGCGGCGCTCCCTCAGCACTGCCCCTCCGACAGTGCGGCACTCCCTCAGTACTGCCCCTCCGACAGTGCGGTGCTCCCCTCCGAATGTTCGCCTGAATCTGGTGCTCAGGTGCCTGGAGTGGGACTTGAACCCACGACCTTATGACTCAGAGGCGAGAGTGCTGCCCACTGAGCCACGGCTGACACCTTGAAGAAGTCTCTGGACGACAAAGAGTGGGAATGCCAGCTGTGTTTATTTGCGTCCTCTCTATCTATTATAGTTTAGAATTGCTGACAGTAAGATTGAGGAACGGAAGACAATGTCAGCATCTCGCCCTCACGTGCTGACTGTGGCCAAGCTGCCTGGCATGGGAATCTCCGTGAAATTGTTCGTTTCATTTCCACAAAAGGATAAATCCAGATGGGGGCAAGAGACTCATTGGCAACTGTAAACCTGAGGTCAGGAAAACAAAGAGGAAGTGGGAGCCCGCTCAGTATCAGAGCAAGACGTTCTCTGGTTCCTCCACCCCAAATCACAGCTCGAGACACGGCATCATGGCACAGCTCGACACTCAGCCAGCGGACTATGAAAATGTGCAATCTCTTCCTATGGTGGAGCAGCAAGAAATGGAAGGGAAAGTGGAGACCCAGGGAGGTGAAGGTGCGTGCTATGTTACAAGGTGGGGAATGTGTGATGTGAGGGTGTAAGCTGTGAGGAGATGTAAGCCATCAGGAGAACACATGGAGTCTGCAAAGGGATGTAGAGAGACTGAGTGAGTGGGCAGTCTGGTGGCAGATGGAGTATAATGTGGGGAAATGTGAGGTTATTCACTTTGGTCGGAAGAATAGAAAAACAATATTTTTTAAATGGTGAGAAACGTTTAAATGTTGGTGTTCAGAGAGATCTGGGTGTCCTCGTGCAAGAGACACAGAAAGCGAGCGTGCGGGTACAGCAAGCAATGAGGAAGGCAAATGGCATGTTGGCCTTTATTGCAAGGGGGTTGGAGTATCAGAGTAAGGAAGTCTTGCTACAATTGTACAGGGCCTTGGTGAGACCACACCTGGAGTACTGTGCACAGTTTTGGTCTCCTTATCTAAGGAAGGATATACTTGCCTTGGAGACAATGCAACGAAGGTTCACTGGATTGATTCCTAGGTTGAGAGGGCTGCCCTATGAGGAGAGATTGAGTAGAATGGGCCAATACTCTCTGGAATTTAGAAGAATGAGAGGTGATCTCATTGAAACATACAAGATTCTGAGGAGGCTTGACAGGGTAGATGCAGGGAGCATGTTTCCCCCCGGGCTGGGGAGTCTCGAACCAGGGGGTCACAGTCTCAGGATAAGGGGTCGGCCATTTAGGACTGAGATGAGGAGAAACTTCTTCACTCAGAGGGTGGTGAATCTTTGGAATTCTCTGCCCCAGAGAGCTGTGGAGGCTCAGTCGTTGAGTATATTCAAGACCGAGATCGATAGATTTCTGGAGTCTTGGGGAATCGAGGGATATGGGGACCGGGCGGGAAAGTGGAGTTGAGGTCGAAGATCAGCCGTGGTCTCATTGAATGGCGGAGCAGGCTCGAAGGGCCGAATGGCCGACTCCTGCTCCTAATTCTTATGTTCTTACAGCAGGAGCCCTTGTGGACCGTAAACTCTAATGAAATATTTTCCAAATATTCTTTTGCTTTATCCACTGCCCGGGTTGCGAAGTGTAACGTTCGTTGCTCATGAGTCAGATTAGCTTATTGGGTCCAGCAATTCTTTTCTTTCATTTCATCCGTAATGCAAGCCTTTTGTTCTTTTTCATTCTTTTTTACCCCCTACCTTTCAGTTCCTTCCTTTGCCCCCTCTTTCTTACTCCTTTCCTTTAAACAAAGGCTTTGCATTCACTCCGTGCTGTGTCATCCCCTCTCGGGGCCACTTCACACCCGGGTGGTCTCGGGTTGACCCCCCCCCATCCTGGGGTTTGGAAGAATGAGAGGCGATCTCATTGATAGGTTCAAGGTTCTGAGGGGGGATTGACAGGGTTCGATACTGAGAGGCTGTTCCCCCCTGGCTGGGGTATCTAGAACCAGGGATGGGGCGGGGGCAGGGCCTCAGGATAAGGGGTCGGCAGGTGTGACAGGAGCGTGTACACAGCAAGATCCCACAAGCAGCAAAGAGGTGAATGAAGAGTCGACCTGCTCTTCCGACAGAATGAAAAGAAAGGACGGTTGGGAGTGGCAGCCCGGGATGGTTTCTTTGCCGAAACACCAACTGATGCCCTCCCCGACCCCTGCCCCCTTCCGTACATTTCACAGGACGCACATGGGGCCGGATTTTCAGCTTGGCTGATTTCGGGGCGTCAATGGTAAAGTTAGCGCCCGGGAACAGTTTGCGCCTCAGTCAGCAACATTGGTCCCGCTGGGCCCTGAGTGTGGGGCGGGGCGCTAAGGGAGGCGGTGCACACCTCTCTCTGGGCGCTAGGCCGGCTGAGCATGGGAAGATCCCGAGCTAAACACCCGGCCTGGGAGCGCCCTGAGAGAGGCCTGGCGGGGGGGGGGGGGGGGGGAAAGAAACACCGGAAACATTCCCAATACACGGCCCACGCCAACGCAACATAAATCGCAAAAAAAAAACTAAAATAAAACCCAACCACACTTGCCCGAGGCGGACATTACTGACCTCACCGTGGCCGTGACAGCTCGGGCCGCCCGCTTCCACAGGCAGTCCCACCAGGGGGCGCTGCGGTGCACTACGGGTCGGGCGGGAGTCACAAATCGAGCCGGTGTCGCTCCCTGGGGGCGTTGCACACCGGCTCGCTTCTCCCGGGCGGTAATGTTCCGCGCCCCACCCAAACCGGCCCCGAATGTCCCAGCGGGACGCTGGAAGCCGGCCGCCCGCCCGGAAGTGCTCGCGGCCACCATTGCCGCCCCCTCCAGGGCGCTAAGAGGGGCGGACAGCACTGGAAAACCCAGCCCGTGGAATGGTGGCGTTGGGATTGAGGAAGAGCGGGGAGTACAGGGTGGGGTGCTCACGTGTTGGGGGCTGTCTGTAATCTAACCCCCCCCACGGTGCTTTCCCTCATTGGGGTATCGTCCGGTTGTATTTCCGCAGGGCCTGAGGCGAAGCTGTACAGATGGAGGAATGTCCTAATGGTCACCTTCGGCCTGTTCATCCTGCTGCTCCTGGTCGTGGGGTTAGTGAAAAGTAAGTGCCGTGTTTGAAGCGCTCTGCGTGTCTGGGCAGACCCACTCCCTGGGGCCGTGCCTAGTCATTGCAGTCCCAGCTCTCAACACTTGCTCTCCAATGAGCTTGCTGATCTAAAGCAAAAACAAGACAGACTTGCATTTATATAGCGCCGTTAACGATCTCAGGACGTCCCAAAGCGCTTTAGAGCCAATGAAGTACTTTTTGGAGTGTAGTCACTGTTGTAATGTGCGGCCGCCAATTTGCGCACAGCAAGCTCCCACAAACAGCAATGTGATACTCACCAGATAATCTGTTTTTGTGATGTTGATTGAGGGATAAATATTGGCCAGAACACCGGGGATAACTCCCCTGCTCTTCTTCGAAATGGTGCCATGGGATCTTTTACATCCACCTGAGAGAAGAATGGGCCTCGGTTTAATGTCTCATCCAAAAGACGGCACCTCAGACAGTGCAACACTCCCTCAATACTGCCCCCTGATATTGAAGCACTCCCTCAGTACTGCCCCTCTAACTGTGCAGCACTCCCTCAGCACTGCCCCTCCGACAGTGCAGCGCTCCCTCAGTACTGCCCCTCCGACTGTGCAGCACTCCCTCAGCACTGCCCCTCCGACAGTGCAGCGCTCCCTCAGTACTGCCCCTCCGACAGTGCAGCGCTCCCTCAGCACTGCCCCTCCGACAGTGCAGCGCTCCCTCAGCACTGCCCCTCCGACAGTGCAGCACTCCCTCAGTACTGGCCCTCCAACAGTGCAGCACTCCCTCAGTACTGCCCCTCCGACATTGCAGCGCTCTCTCAGCACTGCACTGGGAGTGTCCGCCTGGATTTTTGTGCTGCAGCCCCTGGAGTGGGACTTGAACCCACGATCTTCTGACTCAGAGGCGAGGATGCTGCCCACTGAGCCACGGTTTTTACCCGTTGAGCGATTGTGAGTGTGTGAGACAAGTTCCCTATGGTCAGTGGTGGGAGATGGGACCACCGTACGCCACCTTGCTCAATCTGCGCTCTCTCAGTTTCAGGGATTCGGTCAGAGATGGAGGAACTGCGAGGGAATTTACTGACCCAACTTTCCCAGGTCAAAAGCAATGGTGAGTTAGATCGCCCTTCAGTCATTTTATCTTCAGTTAGGCGTTGGAGCGGACGTTCCAATCTCGTTGCAAAACCGGCAATAGACAAGGCTGGTGGGGGTGACCTCTTTATAATTACGAAGGGGTTGCAAGAGGGTGGATGTGGAGAAACTGTTTTCACTTGTGGGGGAGTCCAGAATTAAGGGGGTATAAATCACAGAACCATAGAAATTTACAGCACGGAATGAGGCCATTCGGCCCATCGTGTCCGCGCTGGCTGACCAAGACCTTCCCAGCCTAATCCCACTTTCCAGCTCTGGGTCCGTAGCCCTGTAGGTTACGGCACTTCAAGTGCACATCCAAGTACTTTTTAAATGTGGTGAGGGTTTCTGCCTCTACCACCCTTTCAGGCCGTGAGTTCCAGACCCCCACCACCCTCTGGGTGAAGAAATTTCTCCTCAAATCCACTCTAAAGCCCCCCCCCAATTACTTTAAATCTATGCCCCCTAGTTGTTGACCTCTCTGCTCAGGGAAATAGGTCCTTTCTATCCACTCTGTCTAGGCCCCTCATAATTTTATACACCTCAATAAGGTCTCCTCTCAGCCTCCTCTGTTCCAAAGAAAACAAACCCAGCCTATCCAATCTTTCCTCATAGCTTAGATTCTCCACTCCCGGCAACATCCTCGTAAATCTCCTCTGTACCCTCTCCAGTGCAATCACATCCTTCCTGTAATGCAATGACCAGAACTGCATGCTGTGGCCTAACCAGTGTTTTAAACAGTTCAAGCATAACCTCCCTGCTCTTGCAATCTATGCCTCAGTTAATGAAGGCAAGTATTCCTTGTGCCTTCTTAACCACCTTATCTACCTGACTTGCTACCTTCAGGAATCTGTGGACATGCACTCCCAGGTCCCTCTGTTCCTCTACACTTCTCGGTGTCCTACCATTTAATGTGTATTCCCTTGCCTTGTTAGTCCTCCTCAAATTCATTACTCACACTTCTCCGCATTGGAATCCCTTTGCCACTGTCCTGTTCGTGAATATTATAAAGTAGTCACCCACACATCAACTAAAGAATTTGGGAGTATTTTCCTTACACAGAGTGTGTCGGGAATGTAGAGCTCACTGCCACAGGGAGTGGTTGAATCAGAGATTATTGATGTGTTGATGGGGGGGCTTGATGAGTAAGCGAGGGAGGAGGGAATAGAGGGATATGGAGGCAGAGTCGGAAGAGGCTATTCGAGCACGAGGAGGCTCAAGTGGTGCATAAACGTCAGCACAGACCAGTTGGGCCGAATGGTCTGTTTCTGTGCAGTATTAAAAACATAGAAACACAGAAAATAGGTGCAGGTGTAGGCCATTCGGCCCTTCGAGCCTGCACCGCCATTCAATAAGATCATGGCTGATCATTCAACTTCTGTACCCCATTCCTGCTTTCTCTCCATACCCCCTGATCCCTTTAGCCATAAGGGCCATATCTAACTCCCTTTTAAATATATCTAACGAACTGGCCTCAACAACTTTCTGTGGTAGAGAATTCCACCGGTTCACAATTCTCTGAGTGAAGAAGTTTCTCCTCATCTCGGTCCTAAATGGCTTACCCCTTATCCTTAGACTGTGACCCCTGGTTCTGGACTTCCCCAACATCGGGAACATTCTTCCTGCATCTAACCTGTCCAATCCCATCAGAATTTTATATGTTTCTATGAGATCTCCTCTCATTCTTCTAAACTCCAGTGAATACAGGCCCAGTCGATCCAGTCTTTCTTCCTAGGTCAGTCCTGCCATCCCGGGAATCAGTCTGGTGAACCTTCACTGCACTCCCTCAATAGCAAGAACGTCCTTCCTCAAATTAGGAGACCAAAACTGAACACAATATTCCAGGTGAGGCCTCACCAAGGCCCTGTATAACTGTAGCAACACCTCCCTGCTCCTATACTCAAATCCTCTCGCTATGAAGGCCAACATGCCATTTGCCTTCTTCACCGCCTGCTGTACCTGCATGCTAAACTTTCAATGACTGATGTACCATGACACCCAGGTCTCGTTGCACCTCCCCTTTTCCTAATCTGCCGCCATTCAGATAATATTCTGCCTTCCTGTTTTTACCACCAAAGTGGATAACCTCACATTTATCCACATTATACTTCATCTGCCATGCATTTGCCCACTCACCTAATCTATCCAAGTCACTCTGCAGCCTCATAGCATCCTCCTCGCAGTTCACACTGCCATCCAACTTAGTGTCATCCGCAAATTTGGAGATACTACATTTAATCCCCTCGTCTAAATCATTAATGTACAATGTAAACAGCTGGGGCCCCAGCACAGAACCTTGCGGTACCCCACTAGTCACTGCCTGTCATTCTGAAAAGTACCCATTTACTCCTACTCTTTGCTTCCTGTCTGCCAACCAGTTCTCAATCCATGTCAGCACACTACCCCCAATCCCATGTGCTTTAACTTTGCACACTAATCTCTTGTGTGGGACCTTGTCAAAAGCCTTCTGGAAGTCCAAATACACCACATCAACTGGTTCTCCCTTGTCCACTCTACTGGAAACATCCTCAAAATATTCCAGAAGATTTGTCAAGCATGATTTCCCTTTCACAAATCCATGCTGACTTGGACCTATCATGTCACCTCTTTCCAAATGAGCTGCTATGACATCCTTAATAATTGATTCCATCATTTTTCCCACTACCGATCTCAGGCTGACCGGTCTATAATTCCCTGTTTTCTCTCTCCCTCCTTTTTTAAAAAGTGGGGTTACATTGGCTACCCTCCACTCCATCGGAACTGATCCAGAGTCTATGGAATGTTGGAAAATGACTGTCAATGCATCCGTTATTTCCAAGGCCACCTCCTTAAGTACTCTGGGATGCAGACCATCAGGCCCTGGGGATTTATCGGCCTTCAATCCCATCAATTTCCCCAACACAATTTCCCGACTAATATGGATTTCCCTCAGTTCCTCCTTCTCACTAGACCCTCTGACCCTGTTTATATCCGGAAGGTTGTTTGTGTCCTCCTTCGTGAATACCGAACCAAAGTACTTGTTCAATTGGTCTGCCATTTCTTTGTTCCCAGTTATGACTTCCCCTGATTCTGACTGCAGGGGACCTACATTTGTCTTAACTTTTTTCTCTTTACATATCTATAGAAGCTTTTGCAGTCCATTTTAATGTTTCCTGCAAGCTTCCTTTCATACTCTATTTTCCCTGCCCTAATCAAACCCTTTGTCCTCCTTTACTGAGTTCTAAATTTCTCCCAGTCCCCGGGTTCGCTGCTATTTCTGGCCAATTTGTATGCCACTTCCTTGGCTTTAATGCTATCCCTGATTTCCCTTGATAGCCACAGGTTGAGCCACCTCCCCTTTTTTATTTTTACGCCAGACAGGGATGTACAATTGTTGTAGTTCATCCATGCGGTTTCTAAATGTCAGCCATTGCCCATCCACTGTCAACCCCTTAAGTATCATTCGCCAATCTATCCTAGCCAATTCACGCTTCATACCTTCAAAGTTACCCTTCTTTAAGTTCTGGACCATGGTCTCTGAATTAACCGTTTCATTCTCCATCCTAATACTCAACGACTGAGCATCATCATCTTAGGCAGTCCCTCGGGGTCGAGGAAGACTTGCTTCCACTCCTGAAGTGAGTTCTCAGGTGGTTGAACAGTCCAATACGGGAATTACAGTCTCTGTCACAGGTGGGACAGACAGTGGTTGAAGGAAAGGGTGGGTGGGACTGGTTTGCCGCACGCTCCTTCCGCTGCCTGCGCTTGGTTTCTGCACGCTCTCGGCGACGAGACTCGAGGTGCTCAGCGCCCTCCCGGATGCTTTTCCTCCAATTAGGGCGGACTGGTCTTTGGCCAGGGACTCCCAGGTGTTGGTGGGGATGTCGCACTTTATCAGGGAGGCTTTGAGGGTGTCTCTGTAACGTTTCCTCTGCCCACCTTTGGCTCGTTTGCCGTGAAGGAGCTCCGAGTAGAGCACTTGCTTTGGGAGTCTCGTGTCTGGCATGCGGACTATGTGGCCTGCCCAGCGGAGCTGATCGAGTGTGGTCAGTGCTTCGACACTGGGGATGTTGGCCTGGTCGAGGACGCTGATGTTGGTGTGCCTGTCCTCCCAGGGGATTTGTTGGATCTTGCGGAGACATCGTTGGCGATATTTCTCCAGCAACTTGAGGTGTCTCCTGTACATGGTCCATGGATTACGAGTCCAGTAACAGAACCACTTAGCACCTAAACTGTTGTCAACTTTTAAGCTTCAGAGATGAACAAGGTGGTGGAGGAATTTCAGTCCCAAGTCCAGATGCAAGTCTCTCAGGCATTGGTTAACGGTGAGTTATACGCAGTCGAGTGGGGGTTTGAATCTTGACAGCAGCTCAGCGAAAAGGCAGAGCCTACAAGACGGTACAGGTACGAACTCCCAAGTCCGCAGTTCCAAACTCCAGAATGTTACGAAATCCGGACTTCCCGCTGATCCGTGGAGCGGTCGTCCGAAATCCGGGAAATGATCCGAAATCCGGAACATTTTTTTAAACTCCGCGCATGGGCTAGAGATTCGGTTTTTGGCGACAGTATTTTTCCGGCAGTTTTCGGCCAAAAATCACACTGCTATTTTTTAAAGGCCTAAGTTAGGTTATTCCTGAAAAAGAACAAAGAAATATAAATATCTTAATTACCTATTTTGCAGGTTTCATACCTATTGCTGCCTGTGGGGCTGAAACGCTAGTTTTTCTCGGGCGTTTTTTTTTAGCCCAGAATAAGACCGGCCGAAGGGTCCCGAAATTGCTACCAGTGCCACGTGCTAGTCAGAGTAGGAATCGCAGGATAGCTCAGATGAATACGTGGCTTGAGCAGTGGTGCAGCAGGGAGGGATTCAGATTCCTGGGGCATTGGAACCGGTTCTGGGGGAGGTGGGACCAGTACAAACCGGAAGGTCTGCACCTGGGCAGGACCGGAACCAATGTCCCAGGGGGAGTGTTTGCTAGTGCTGTTGGGGAGGAGTTAAACTAATATGGCAGGGGGATGGGAACCAATGCAGGGAGACAGAAGCAAAGGACAGAAAGGAGATGAGTAAAAGAGGAGGGCAGAGAAACCCATGGCAAAAAACAAAAAGGGCCAATGTACAGCAAAATTCTAAAGGGTCAAATTGTAATAAAAAGGCAAGCCTGAAAGCTCGAGCCTCAATGCGAGGAGTATTCGGAACCTAGGAGAGGGCTCTGAGCTAGTTAGAGTGGGTGTGAGCTCAGATGAACAGAACCCCAAGAAAGAATGCAAAAGGCAGGAGGCAACAGAGCAGAGTAGCACTGGGGTAAGTGTAAACCACAAGATGATAGGAAGGGACACTATGTATGAAGATAAAGGGGCTACAGGAGGGGTCAAAACTAAAAATCACGGTTTAAAAACTAGTATTAAAACACTCTACCTAAACACACGCAGCATTCAAAATAAAGTAAATGAGTTGACGGCACAAATCATTACAAATGGGTATGATTTGGTGGCCATTACAGAAACGTGGTTGCAGGGTGGCCAAGACTGGGAATTAAACATACAAGGGTATCTGACAATTCGGAAGGATAGACAAGAAGGGAAAGGAGGTGGGGTAGCTCTGTTAATAAAGGATGATATCAGGGCAGTTGTGAGAGATGATATTGGCTCTAATGAACAAAATGTTGAATCATTGTGGGTGGAAATTAGAGATACTAAGGGGAAAAAGTCACTAGTGGGCATAGTTTATAGGCCCCCAAATAATAACTTCACAGTGGGGCGGACAATAATCAAGGGAATAATAGAGGCATGTGAAAAAGGAATGGCAGTAATCATGGGGGATTTTAACCTACATATCGATTGGTCAAATCAAATCGCATGAGGTAGCCTTGAGGAGGAATTCATAGAATGCATACGGGATTGTTTCTTAGAACAGTATGTTACAGAACCTACAAGGGAGCAAGCTATCTTAGATCTGCTCCTGTGCAATGAGACAGGAATAATAAACGATCTCCTAGTAAAAGATCCTCTCGGAATGAGTGATCACAGTATGGTTGAATTTGTAATACAGATTGAGGGTGAGGAAGTAGTGTCTCAAACGAGCGTACTATGCTTAAACAAAGGGGACTACAGTGGGATAAAGGCTGAGTTAGCTAAAGTAGACTGGGAACATAGACTAAACGGTGGCACAATTGAGGAACAGTGGAGGACTTTTAAGGAGCTCTTTCATAGTGCTCAACAAAAATATATTCCAATGAGAAAGAAGGGCGGTAAGAGAAGGGATAACCAGCCGTGGATAACCAAGGAAATAAAGGAGAGTATCAAATTAAAAACCAATGTGTATAAGGTGGCCAAGGTTAGTGGGAAACTAGAAGATTGGGAAAATTTTAAACGACAGCAAAGTATGACTAAGAAAGCAATAAAGAAAGGAAAGATAGATTACGAAAGTAACCTTGCGCAAAACATAAAAACAGATAGTAAAAGCTTTTACCGATATATAAAAAGAAAAAGAGTGACTAAAGTAAATGTTGGTCCTTTAGAAGATGAGAAGGGGGATTTAGTAATGGGAAATGTGGAAATGGCTGAGACCTTAAACAATTATTTTGCTTTGGTCTTCACAGTGGAAGACACAAAACCCATGCCAAAAATTGCTGGTCACAGGAATGTGGGAAGGGAGGACCTTGAGATGATCACTATCACTAGGAGGGTAGTGCTGGACAGGCTAATGGGACTCAAGGTAGACAAGTCCCCTGGTCCTGATGAAATGCATCCCAGGGTATTAAAAGAGATGGCAGAAGTTATAGCAGATGCATTGGTTATAATCTACCAAAATTCTCTGGATTCTGGGGAGGTACCAGTGGATTGGAAAGCAGCTAATGTAACGCCTCTGTTTAAAAAAGGGGGCAGACAAAAGGCAGGTTACTATAGGCTGGTTAGTTTAACATCTGTAGTGGGGAAAATGCTTGAAGTTATCATTAAGGAAGAAATAGCGGGACATCTAGATAGGAATAGTGCAATCAAGCAGACGCAACATGGATTCATGAAGGGGAAATCATGTTTAATTAATTTATTGGAATTCTTTGAAGATCTAACGAGCATGGTGGATAGAGGTATACTGATGGATGTGGTGTATTTAGATTTTCAAAAGGCATTCGATAAGGTGCCACACAAAAGGTTACTGCAGAAGATAAAGGTACGCGGAGTCAGCGGAAATGTATTAGCATGGATCGAGAATTGGCTGGTAAACAGAAAGCAGAGAGTTGGGATAAATGGGTCCTTTTCAGGTTGGAAATCGGTGGTTAGTGGTGTGCCACAGGGATCGGTGCTGGGACCACAACTGTTTACAATATACATAGATGACCTGGAAGAGGGGACAGAGTGTAGTGTGACAAAATTTGTAGATGACACAAAGATTAGTGGGAAACGGGTTGTGTAGAGGACACAGAGAGGCTGCAAAGAGATTTAGATAGGTTTAGCGAATGGGCTAAGGTTTGGCAGATGGAATACAATGTCGGAAAATGTGAGGTCATCCACCTTGGAAAAAAAAATAGCAAAAAGGGAATATTATTTGAATGGGGAGAAATTACAACATGCTGCGGTGCAGAGGGACCTGGGGGTCCTTGTGCCTGAATCTCAAAAAGTTAGTTTGCTGGTGCAGCAGGTAATCAGGAAGGCGAATGGAATGTTAGCCTTCATTGCGAGAGGGATGGAGTACAAAAGCAGGGAGGTCCTTCTGCAACTGTACAGGGTATTGGTGAGGCCGCACCTGGAGTACTGCGTGCAGTTTTGGTCACCTTACTTAAGGAAGGATATACTAGCTTTGGAGGGGGTACAAAGACGATTCACTAGGCTGATTCCGGAGATGAGGGGGTTACCTTATGATGATAGATTGAGTAGACCGGGTCTTTACTCGTTGGAGTTCAGAAGGATGAGGGGTAATCTTATAGAAACATTTAAAATAATGAAAGTGACAGACAAGATAGAGGCAGAGAGGTTGTTTCCACTGGTCGGGGAGACTAGAACTAGGGGGCACTGCCTCAAAATACTGGGGAGCCAATTTAAAACCGAGTTGAGAAGGAATTTCTTCTCCCAGAGGGTTGTGAATCTGTGGAATTCCCTGCCCAGGGAAACAGTTGAGGCTAGCTCATTGAATGTATTCAAATCACAGATAGATAAATTTTTAACCAATAATTCTTATATTCTTATGTTCTTATGAAATGTGGAACGGCCTCAGTCCCGAGATTTCCGGATTTCGGAGGTTGTACCTGTATGAGAACATAGGTCAACAACGATAGCTAACATTTATATAGCACCTTTAACATCGTAAAATATCCCAAGGTGCTTCACAGGAGCGTTTTCAAACAAAATCTGACCCGAGCCACATAGGGAGATTTTTGGACCGGGGAGGTAGATTTTGCAATGTGTGCACCTGTGCGCATGCTCACAGGTTGGTCCAGCTGTTGAGTTGCGAGTGGCTCAGCCAATCACACGATGTCAGTAATATATTAGCATGGATAGAGGATTGGCTAACTAACAGAGAGTCGGGATAAATGGTTCATTCTCTGGTTGGCAACCAGTAACTAGTGGGGTGCCGCAGGGATCAGTGCTGGGACCCCAACTATTTACAATCTATATTAACGACTTGGAAGAAGGGACTGAGTGTAACGTAGCCAGGTTTGCTGACGATACAAAGATGGGAGGAAAAGCAATGTGTGAGGAGGACACAAAAAATCTGCAAAAGGACATGGACAGGCTAACTGAGTAGGCAAAAATTTGGCAGATGGAGTATAATGTTGGAAAGTGTGAGGTCATGTACTTTGGTAGAAAAAAATCCAAGACTAAGTTATTATTTAAATGGAGAAAGATTGCAAAGTGCTGCAGTACAGCGGGACCTGGGGGTACTGGTGCATGAAACACAAAAGGTTAGTATGCAGGTACAGCAAGTGATCAGGAAGGCCAATGGAATCTTGGCCTTTATTGCAAAGGGGATGGAGTATAAAAGCAGGGAAGTCTTGCTACAGTTATACAGGGTATTGGTGAGGCCACACCTGGAATACTGCGTTTTGGTTTCCATATTTACGAAAGGATATACTTGCTTTGGAGGCAGTTCAGAGAAGGTTCACTCGGTTGATTCCGGGGATGAGGGGGTTGACTTATGAGAAAAGGTTGATTAGGTTGGGCCTCTACTCATTGGAATTTAGAAGAATGAGAGGTGATCTTATCGAAACGTATAAGATTATGAGGGGGCTTGACAAGGTGGATGCAGAGAGGATGTTTCCACTGATGGGGGAGACTAGAACTAGGGGGCATGATCTTAGAATAAGGGGCCGCCCATTTAAAACTGAGATGAGGAGAAATTTCTTCTCTCAGAGGGTTGTAAATCTGTGGAATTCGCTGCCTCAGAGAGCTGTGGAAGCTGGGACATTGAATAAATTTAAGACAGAGATAGACAGTTTCTTAAACGATGGGATAAGGTGTTATGGAGAGCGGATAGGGAAGTGGACCTGAGTCCATGACGGATCAGCCGTGTTCGTATTAAATGGCAGAGCAGGCTCGAGGGGCCATATGGCCTACTCCTGCTCCTATTTCTTATGTTCTTATGTACACAAGACTCAATAAAACCCCAGTAATGTGTCGTGTGATTGTTAAACCTTTTGCTAATAAACCAACTAGTTCTTATTAGCAATGTGTTGCTGTGAATTCTTAAGCAAAGAACCCATGAAGCAAATACATTACATATTTTAAGGAGTGTTTTAAAGGAGGAGAGAGAGGCGAATAGGTTTAGGGAGGGAGTTCCAAAGTCAGAGCCTTGGCAACGGAACATAAGATATAGGAGCAGGAGTCGGCCATTCGGCCCCTTGAGTCTGCTCCGCCATTCAATAAATCATGGCTGATCTGAAGTCACGGCCACCGATGGTTGAGTGATTATAATCAGGGATGGGCAAGTAGCCAGAATTTGAGGAGCGCAGATATCTCGGGGGGTACTGGAGCTGGAGGAGATTACAGAGATAGGGAGGGGTGAGGTCATGGAAGGATTTGAAAACAAGGATGAGAATTTTGAAATCGAATGGTGCTGCTTAACCTGGAGCCAACGTAGGTCAACGAGCACAAGGGGTGATGGGTGAGCGGGACTTGGTGCGAGTTAGGACATGGGGCAGCGAGCACAGGGGGTGATGGGTGAGCGGGACTTGGTGCGAGTTAGGACACGGGGCAGCGAGCACAGGGGGTGATGGGTGAGCGGGACACGGTGCGAGTTAGGACACGGGGCAGCGAGCACAGGGGGTGATGGGTGAGCGGGACTCGGTGCGAGTTAGGATACGGGGCAGCGAGCACAGGGGGTGATGGGTGAGCGGGACACGGTGCGAGTTAGGACACGGGGCAGCGAGCACAGGGGGTGATGGGTGAGCGGGACTCGGTGCGAGTTAGGCACGGGGCAGCGAGCACAGGGGTGATGGGTGAGCGGGACTTGGTTGCGAGTTAGGACACGGGGCAGCGAGCACAGGGGGTGATGGGTGAGTGGGACTCGGTGCGAGTTAGGACACGGGGCAGTGAGCACAGGGGGTGATGGGTGAGCGGGACTCGGTGCGAGTTAGGACATGGGGCAGCGAGCACAGGGGGTGATGGGTGAGCGGGACTCGGTGCGAGTTAGGACACGGGGCAGCGAGCACAGGGGGTGATGGGTGAGCGGGACTGGGTGCGAGTTAGGACACGGGGAAGTGAGCACAGGGGGTGATGGGTGAGCGGGACTTGGTTGCGAGTTAGGACATGGGGCAGCCGAGTTTTGGATGGCCTCAAGTTTACGGTGGGTAGAATATGGGAGGCCAGCCAGGAGCGCGTTGGAATAGTCAAGTTTTCAGGTAACAAATTCTAACCTTGGAGGCTACATTACTTCTCACGTTTTACTTTAAGAAAAATCATAGCTGATGAAGCTCGAACGCCGTATTGTGAGTGAAGTGAAGCAGATGGCCGCAAAACGTGAGTGGGACACTGTTGGGTCTATTGAGAGGCAGCGCCGGGAACAATTTGAGCAGGAATCAGTCACTGGGGACTCGGGAGCAGATATCACCAATCTCACTCAGTATTCATCAAACTCAAACACAATGAACTGAATCGGTGCCCCGCAATGCTATATTTCAATCTAAGATCCAACCATTCCACTTTCTGATCTTCGATCATGAGAAACAGTGAAGTTCCAACTCCGAATCATCTTCAAACACAAACAGGGGGTTTACATGGAATTGCTCGTAGTGTGGTTGTACCTGTTGAGGGGCTGATATGTGCTCCTGAGGAAATCATATACCCTGTTGGGGGGGCCTTAAATCTTTCCATTGAGGGATTTACTTCCCCAGTGAAGAGGCTGATAATGGGAAACATTTGCGATGCTATGGGGAAAGAGCAGGGGGGAGTGAGACTAACTGGATCGCTCTTTCAGAGAGGCACGATGGACCAAATGGCCTCCTTCTGTGTGTGTGTGAGTGTGTATGTGTATCTGTGAGTGAGTGTGTGTGTGAGTGTGTGTGTGTATCTGTGAGTGAGTGTGTTTGTATGTGTATCTGTGAGTGAGTGTGTGTGTGTGTGTGAATGTGAGTGTAAGTGTGTGTGAGTGTGTGTGTGAGGGAGAATGTGTGTGAGTGTGAGAGAGAAGGGGCCGTGCCTAGTCATTGCAGTCCCAGCTCTCAACACTTGCTCTCCATTGAGCTTGCTGATCTAAAGCAAAAACAAGACAGACTTGCATTTATATAGCGCCGTTAATGATCTCAGGACGTCCCAAAGCTCTTTACAGCCAATGAAGTACTTTTTGGAGTGTAGTCACTGTTGTAATGTGCGGCCGCCAATTTGCGCACAGCAAGCTCCCACAAACAGCAATGTGATACTCACCAGATAATCTGTTTTTGTGACGTTGATTGAGGGATAAATATTGGCCAGAACACCGGGGATAACTCCCCTGCTCTTCTTCGAAATGGTGCCATGGGATCTTTTACATCCACCCGAGAGCAGAATGGGCCTCGGTTTAATGTCTCATCCAAAAGACGGTACCTCAGACAATGCAGCACTCCCTCAATACTGCCAGTCTGACATTGCAGCGCTCCCTCAGTACTGCCCCTCTGACAGTGCAGTGATCCCTCAGTACTGCCCCTCCGACAGTGCGGCACTCCCTCAGTACTGCCCCTCTGACAGTGCGGCACTCCCTCAGCACTGCCCCTCCGACAGTGCGGCGCTCCCTCAGTACTGTCCCTCCGACAGTGCGGCGCTCCCTCAGCACTGCCCCTCCGACAGTGCGGCGCTCCCTCAGTACTGTCCCTCCGACAGTGCGGCGCTCCCTCAGCACTGCCCCTCCGACAGTGCAGCACTCCCTCAGTACTGCCCCTCTGACATTGCAGCGCTCCCTCAGTACTGCACTGGGAGTGTCCGCCTGGATTTTTGTGCTCCAGCCCCTGGAGTGGGACCTGAACCCACGACCTTCTGACTCAGAGGCGAGGATGCTGCCCACTGAGCCACAGTCTTTACCCGTTGAGTGATTGTGAGTGTGTGAGACAAGTTCCCTATGGTCAGTGGTGGGAGATGGGACCACCGTACGCCCCCTTGCTCAATCTGCGCTCTCTCAGTTTCAGGGATTCGGTCAGAGATGGAGGAACTGCGAGGGAATTTCCCAGGTCAAAAGCAACGGTGAGTGAGTCCGCCCTTCAGGCATTTTATCTTCAGTTAGACGTTGGAGCGGACGTTCCAATCTCGTTGCAAAACCTGCAATAGACAAGACAATGCGACTTTTGAAGACCTAAATTGTAACCTAAATTTGGGGGGTAGCATGACACGCGAGATACAAAATTTGCGGGTGTGAAGTGCTGGCCAAGATTAGGCTGTTAGGCTGTTAAGCAGACCGTATCCACGCTGAATCTCGGCAGGTATCTCCTGGGCTGGATTGCAGCCTCTATTGTCACTTGTACTGTATCTTTGCTGTGGTCTAGAGATCGCCACCCACAACTCCCTCTGAAGTTTGCTGCATTATTAGAGGCTTTAACAATCAAATCTCCATCTATCTCAGCCCATGCTTCTTTTACCCGCAAACACAGTAGAGGCAAATCCAGAGCCTTCATATTCCCTCCCTTCCTAAATGATTTCTCTCCTTCCATCATCCAGTCATTCCATTTCTTTCTTATATTGTCTTTAAATGGCTTATTAATGGATACGTCAAGTGGCTGAACGACGCGAGTCAAGCCAGCTGGAATGATTGCTATATCGGTGTTCGATTCGCGAACAGCTTTCACAGCAGAATCCACTCGATGTTTCATGATTCGGTTGTTAAGGTCTGCATTCGATCGTTGTTATGTGTTAGGGTACTTGTTACGTGTTGGGTACTTGTTAAACTTGTTTGAAAGCCTAGCCTAGTGGCATCTGGTATCTCAAAAAAGTGACTCGCATGATACATGAGATCGTAGGATACGCGAGTATATACGGTACATCAATAAGGTCTCCCCTCAGCCTCCTCTGTTCCAAAGAAAACAAACCCAGCCTATCCAATCTTTCCTCATAGCTTAGATTCTCCACTCCCGGCAACATCCTCGTAAATCTCCTCTGTACCCTCTCCAGTGCAATCACATCCTTCCTGTAATGCAATGACCAGAACTGCATGCTGTGGCCTAACCAGTGTTTTAAACAGTTCAAGCATAACCTCCCTACTCTTGCAATCTATGCCTCAGTTAATGAAGGCAAGTATTCCATGTGCCTTCTTAACCACCTTATCTACCTGACCTGCTACCTTCGGGGATCTGTGGACATGCACTCCCAGGTCCCTCTGTTCCTCTACACTTCTCGGTGTCCTACCATTTAATGTGTATTCCCTTGCCTTGTTAGTCCTCCTCAAATTCATTACTCACACTTCTCCGCATTGGAATCCCTTTGCCACTGTCCTGTTCGTGAATATTATAAAGTAGTCACCCACACATCAACTAAAGAATTTGGGAGTATTTTCCTTACACAGAGTGTGTCAGGAATGTAGAGCTCACTGCCACAGGGAGTGGTTGAATCAGAGATTATTGATGTGTTGATGGGGGGGCTTGATGAGTAAGCGAGGGAGGAGGGAATAGAGGGATATGGAGGCAGAGTGGGAAGAGGCTATTCGAGCACGAGGAGACTCAAGTGGAGCATAAACGTCAGCACAGACCAGTTGGGCCGAATGGTCTGTTTCTGTGCCGTATTAAAAACATAGAAACACAGAAAATAGGTGCAGGTGTAGGCCATTCGGCCCTTCGAGCCTGCACCACCATTCAATATGATTCAACTTCTGTACCCCATTCCTGCTTTCTCTCCATACCCCCTGATCCCTTTAGCCATAAGGGCTGCATCTAACTCCCTTTTAAATATATCGAACGAACTGGCCTCAACAACTTTCCGTGGTAGAGAATTCCACAGGTTCACAATTCTCTGGGTGAAGAAGTTTCTCCTCATCTCGGTCCTAAATGGCCTATCCCTTATCCTAAGACTGTGTCCCCTGGATCTGGACTTCCCCAACATCGGGAACATTCTTCCTGCATCTAACCTGTCCAATCCCATCAGAATTTTATATGTTTCTATGAGATCTCCTCTCATTCTTCTAAACTCCAGTGAATACAGGCCTTGTCGATCCAGTCTTTCTTCCTAGGTCAGTCCTGCCATCCCGGGAATCAGTCTGGTGAACCTTCGCTGCACTCCCTCAATAGCAAGAATGTCCTTCCTCAGATTAGGAGACCAAAACTGAACACAATATTCCAGGTGTGGCCTCACCAAGGCCCTGTACAACGGCAGTAAGACCTCCCTGCTCCTATACTCAAATCCCCTCGCTATGAAGGCCAACATGCCATTTGCCTTCTTCACCGCCTGCTGTACCTGCATGCAAAACTTTCAATGACTGGTGTACCATGACACCCAGGTCTCGTTGCACCTCCCCTTTTCCTAATCTGCCACCATTCAGATAATATTCTGCCTTCCTGTTTTTGCCACCAAAGTGGATAACCTCACATTTATCTGTGTAAGATTCAAGATATTCAACCGGGAATTCAGAAGAAACATCTTTACCCAGAGAGTGGTGAGAATGTGGAACTCGCTGCCACAGGGAGTACGATAGCACAATGGTTATGTTACTGGACCCGTAATCCCGAGACATTTGTTCAAATCCCATCGCGGCAGCTGGGGAATTTAAATCAAAATCTGGAATAAAAAGCTAGTATCAGTAACGGTGACCATGAAACTACCGGATTGTCGTAAAAACCCATCTGGTTCACTGATGTCCTTCAGGGAAGGAAATCTGCCGCCCTTACCCGGTCTTGCCGATATATGACTCCAGACCCACAGCAATGTGGTTGACCCTTAACTGCCCTCCGAAATGGCTTAGAAAGCCAATCAGCTCTCCACCACCTTCTCAAGGGGCAATTAGGGATGGGCAATAACTGCCAGCCTTGCCAGCGATGCCCATATCTCGAGAATGAATAATTTTTTTAAAGTTATGGGTAATAGCGCAGATGCATTTAAGGGGACGCTCAATAAACACATGCGGGAGAAGGGACTGGAGAGATACGCTGATAGGGTGAGGTGTGGCAGCATGAGAGGAAGGTTAAACGCCAGCTTGGACAGGTTGGGCTACATAGCCTGTTGGAGATTCATTGTGGGTCTATGGAAAAAAAATTAAATAGAGGGTGCACATTATCTAGGGAATAGACTCCCGAGGGAGACATAGAAACATAGAAAATAGGTGCAGGAGTAGGCCATTCGGCCCTTCGAGCCTGCACCACCATTCAATAAGATCATGGCTGATCATTCCGTACCCCTTTCCTGCTTTCTCTCCATACCCCTTGATCCCTTTAGCCGTAAGGGCCATATCTAACTCCCTCTTGAATATATCCAATGAACTGTCTTCAACAACTCTCTGCGGTAGGGAATTCCATAGGTTAACAACTCTCTGAGTGAAGAAGTTTCTCCTCATCTCAGTCCTAAATGGCCTACCCATTATCCTAAGACTGTGTCCCCTGGTTCTGGACTTCCCCTACATCGGGAACATTCTTCCCGCATCTAACCTGTCCAGTCCCGTCAGAATCTTATATGTTTACATGAGATAGAAACATAGAAATATAGAAAATAGGTGCAGGAGCAGGCCATTCAGCCCTTCTAGCCTGCCCCGCCATTCAATGAGTTCATGGCTGAACTGAAACTTCAGTACCCCATTCCTGCTTTCTCACCATACCCCTTGATCCCCTGAGTAGTAAGAACTTCATCTAACTCCCTTTTGAATATATTTAGTGAATTGGCCCCAACCACTTTCTGTGGCAGAGAATTCCACAGGTTCACCACTCTCCGGGTGAAGAAGTCTCTCCTCATCTCGGTCCTAAATGGCTTACCCCTTATCCTTAGACTGTGACCCCTGGTTCTGGACTTCCCCAACATTGGGAACATTCTTCCTGCATCTAACCTGTCTAAACCCGTCAGAATTTTAAACGTTTCTATGAGGTCCCCTCTCATTCTTCTGAACTCCAGTGAATACAAGCCCAGTTGATCCAATCTTTCTTGATAGGTCAGTCCCACCATCCCGGGAATCAGTCTGGTGAATCTTCGCTGCACTCCCTCAATAGCAAGAACGTCCTTCCTCAAGTTAGGAGACCAAAATTGTACACAATACTCCAGGTGTGGCCTCACCAAGGCCCTGTACAATTGTAGCAACACCTCCCTGTCCCTGTACTCAAATCCCCTCGCTATGAAGGCCAACATGCCATTTGCTTTCTTAACCGCCTGCTGTACCTGCATGCCAACCTTCAATGACTGATGTACCATGACACCCAGGTCTCGTTGCACCTTCCCTTTTCCTAATCTGTCACCATTCAGATAATAGTCTGTCTCTCTGTTTTTACCACCAAAGTGGATAACCTCACATTTATCCACATTATACTTTATCTGCCATGCATTTGCCCACTCACCTAACCTATCCAAGTCACTCTGCAGCCTCATAGCATCCTCCTCGCAGCTCACACTGCCCCCCAACTTTGTGTCATCCGCAAATTTGGAGATACTACATTTAATCCCCTCGTCTAAATCATTAATGTACAGTGTAAACAGCTGGGGCCCCAGCACAGAACCTTGCGGTACCCCACTAGACACTGCCTGCCATTCTGAAAAGTACCCATTTACTCCTACTCTTTGCTTCCTGTCTGACAACCAGTTCTCAATCCACGTCAGCACACTACCCCCAATCCCATGTGCTTTAACTTTGCACATTAATCACTTGTGTGGGACCTTGTCGAAAGCCTTCTGAAAGTCCAAATACACCACATCAACTGGTTCTCCTTTGTCCACTTTACTGGAAACATCCTCAAAAAATTCCAGAAGATTTGTCAAGCATGATTTCCCCTTCACAAATCCATGCTGACTTGGACCTATCATATCACCATTTTCCAAATGCGCTGCTATGACATCCTTAATAATTGATTCCATCATTTTACCCACAACTGATGTCAGGCTGACCGGTCTATAATTCCCTGTTTTCTCTCTCCCTCCTTTTTTAAAAAGTAGGGTTACATTGGCTACCCTCCACTCGATAGGAACTGATCCAGAGTCAATGGAATGTTGGAAAATGACTGTCAATGCATCCGCTATTTCCAAGGCCACCTCCTTAAGTACTCTGGGATGCAGTCCATCAGGCCCTAGGGATTTATCGGCCTTCAATCCCATCAATTTCCCCAACACAATTTCCCGACTAATAAAGATTTCCCTCAGTTCCTCCTCCTTACTAGACCCTCTGACCCCTTTTATATCCGGAAGGTTGTTTGTGTCCTCCTTAGTGAATACCGAACCAAAGTACTTGTTCAATTGGTCTGCCATTTCTTTGTTCCCCGTTATGACTTCCCCTAAAGTTACATACCTATAGAAACTTTTGCAATCCGCCTTAATGTTCCCTGCAAGCTTCTTCTCGAACTCCATTTTCCCTGCCCTAATCAAACCCTTTGTCCTCCTCTGCTGAGTTCTAAATTTCTCCCAGTCCCCAGGTTCGCTGCTATTTCTGGCCAATTTGTATGCCACTTCCTTGGCTTTAATACATCCCTGATTCCCTTGATAGCCACGGTTGAGCCACCTTCTCTTTTTTATTTTTACGCCAGACAGGAATGTACAATTGTTGTAATTCATCCATGAGATCCCCTCTCATCCTTCTAAACTCCAGTGAATAAAGACCCAGTTGATCCAGTCTCTCTTCATATGACAGTCCAGCCATCCCTGGAATCAACCTGGTGAACCTTCGCTGCACTCCCTCAATAGCAAGAACGTCCTTCCTCAGATTAGGAGACCAAAACTGAACACAATATTCCAGGTGAGGCCTCACCAAGGCCCTGTACAACGGCAGTAAGACCTCCCTGCTCCTATACTCAAATCTTCTTGCTATGAAGGCCAACATACCATTTGCCTTCTTCACCGCCTGTTGTACCTGCATGCCAACTTTCAATGACTGATGAATCATGACACCCAGGTCTCGTTGCACCTCCCCTTTTCCTAATCTGCCGCCATTCAGATAATAATCTGCCTTTGTGTTTTTGCCCCCAAAATGGATAACCTCACATTTATCCACATTATACTGCATCTGCCATGCATTTGCCCACTCACCTAACCTGTCCAAGTCACCCTACAGCCTCTTAGCATCCTCCTCACAGCTCACACCGCCACCCAGTTTAGTGTCGTCTGCAAACTTGGAGATATCAATTCCTTCATCTAAATCGTTAATGTATATTGTAAATAGCTGGAGTCCCAGCACTGAGCCCTGCGGTACTCCACTAGTCACTGCCTGCCATTCTGAAAAACGACAATAGAAGCTGTTTGTATCGACTCATCCCAAAAGAAAATTAGATAGAATTCTTTCAGAGAATAACATTTTGGGATCCAGTATATGAGTAATGTGGGTCACGTGATAAGTTTAATATGGTTCGAAGGAACAGGTGACTTTGCTCTCCAACACTGGGAATTTAGGAACATAGGAACAGAAGGATGCCATTCAGCCCCTTGAGCCAGTTCCGCCATCCAATTAGAGCACGGCTGATCTCTGTCTTAACTCCATCTACCCGCCTTGGTTCCGGAACCCTTAATAGCCTTACCCAACAAAATTCTATCTCAGTTTTGTAATTTTCCATTGATCCCCGGTCTCAGCAGCTCTTGGGGGGGGGGGGCGCGGGGGGAGAGAGTTCCAGATTCCCACGGCCCTTTGTGTGTGAAGAACTGCTTCCTGACATCACCCCAGAACCGCCTGGCTCCAATTCTAAGGTCACGACCCCTTCTAAGGACTCTTCCCCCACTCAGAGGGAAGATTTTCTCTCTATCCGCCCTATCCAGTCCATTAATCATCTTAAACACCTCAATTTGATCAACTCGCAATCTTTTATATTCGAGGGCACACGAGCCTGGTCTGTGCAACCTGCCCTCGTGATTTAAACAGCAAAATAAAACAGGCTGTAATTCACCTCGAGACCTGCCTAAAAGCAATTAGCCCCGACTTGACCTCAGACGTACCCACCTGCAGGAATTTGCTCTTGCGGCCTTAAGGGCACAGGCCAGATTATGTAGTGCTCACCCCATTAGCAGCAGAATAATACATTGGGTGTGACAGGCATTGATGCTACTGCCTTTATCAAACGCCCCCCCATGGGGGTCCTGAAGTTCCAGATCCCAAACTTCATTTTAAATGGTGGAAGATGCCTGTGCGTGGATTTTTTTAACATGGGGTGGCCGTTGCACACCAGCCACCACACGGGCTTGACAGAGCGAGGTCTTGGTCCAGTGGCAAGGGGCGATGGGAGGCCTAGCACACACACACACGCACACACACGCATTCCTACTGACTCCCTCCCTCCCTCAGGTCCTCTCTCCCTGGGTTTCAGAGAATACACCTTCCCTGAGCCCCGACCACACCCCCCAGGCCCTGACCCTGCCCCCTGGGCCCCGACCTTGCTCCTGGGTCCCGACCCTGCCCCCGGGCCCCGACCCTGCCCCAAGGCCCCGACCCTGTCCCTAGGCCCCGACCCTGCCCCCGGGCCCCGACCTTGCTCCTGGGTCCCGACCCTGCCCCTGGGCCCCGACCCTGCCCCCAGGCCCCGACCCTGTCCCTAGGCCCCGACCCTGCCCCCGGGCCCCGACCTTGCTCCTGGGTCCCGACCCTGCCCCCGGGCCCCGACCCTGCCCCCAGGCCCCGACCCTGCCCCCGGACCCCGACCCTGTTGCTGGGCCCTGACCCTGCCCCTGGGCCCCGACCCTGCCCCAAGGCCCCGACCTGTCCCTAGGCCCCGAACCTGTCCCCGGGCCCCGACCCTGCCCCAAGGCCCCGACCCTGTCCCTAGGCCCCGACCCTGCCCCGGCCCCGACCTTGCTCCTGGGTCCCGACCCTACCCCTGGGCCCCGACCCTGCCCCCAGGCCCCGACCCTGCCCCTGGACCCCGACCTTGCTCCTGGGTCCCGACCCTGCCCCTGGGCCCCAACCCTACCCCTGGGAAATTCTGGAAATCTCAGCGGGTCAGGCAGCATCTGTGGGGAGAGAAACAGAGTTAACGTTTCAGGTCGATAACCCTTCGTCGGATCTGAAGAAAGTTAGAGATGTGACAGGTTTTTAAGCGAGTGTAGGGGCAGGGAAAGTGGGGGAGGGGAGGAAAGAACAAAAGGGAAGGTCTGTGATAGGGTGGAAGACAGGAGAGATTAGAGAGACAAAAGGGATGATAGTGCGAGGTGCAATGTATTTGCTTCATGGGTTCTTTGCTTAAGAATTCACAGCAACACATTGCTATTAAGAACTAGTTGGTTTATTAGCAAAGGTTTGACAATCACACGACACATTACCGGTTCATCCACCAGGCTCACAACCACCTGCCCCATCGTGGATCCCCCGAACCCAACTGGCCGGGGTTTTATTGAGTCTTGTGAACATCACGTGACTGGCTAAGCCACTCCCAATGCAACAGCTCGACAACTATTTTAATGAACAGATAAAGCCGAGAGCCCCCTTATAAAAAGGAGACTAGAACCCACAAATTAACAATAAACTTCAAAAGGATCCTTAACTGTTCAAATTAAAATTAGTTTTGCGGGGGGAGTGATGATGCACTCCAGTCCCTCCGTGCGCCCACCTCTCGCGGAAGGCCGCGAGCGTACCGGTGGACACCGCGTGCTCCATCTCCAGGGACACCCTGGACCGGATGTAAGAGCGGAAGAGAGGCAGGCAGTCGGGTTGAACGACCCCCTCGACCGCCCGCTGCCTGGACCGGCTGATGGCCCCCTTGGCCGTGCCCAGGAGCAGTCCTACGAGGAGGCCTTCCGACCTGCCCGCTCCCCTCCGCACAGGGTGCCCAAAGATCAGGAGAGTGGGACTGAAGTGCAGCCAGAATTTGAGGAGCAGCCCCTTTAAATAATGGAACAGGGGCTGCAACCTCACACACTCAATAAAAACGTGGAACACGGACTACTCCAGACCGCAGAAATTACAGGCGGCCTGGGAGCCCGTGAACCGACTTAAAAGCTTATTGCACGGGACTGCTCCGTGCACCACCCTCCAGGCCAAGTCCCCAATAAATAGAGGGAGGACTCCCGCATAGAGTGCACTCCATCGGGGACCCCCACCTCCTCCGGACCACAAGATGGTACGCCATGGCCGGCTCAACAACTGTACAAACCCGTGAGCATCCTCACGGGTCCATACATTACACTCGGCCAAGGAGATGGTAATGGGGCAAGTCAAGAAACAAACGGTGGGTCTGGGGGAGAATCATTGCCAACAGCTGATGTCCCGAAAAATGTGGGCAGAGGTTAGGGTCTGGAATTGTTGAACTCAATGTTGAGTCCACAAGGCTGTAAAGGGCCTAAACGAAAGATGAGGTGCTGTTCCTCGAGCTTACGTTGAAACAGTGTCGGAGGCCGAGGACGGAGAGCTCAGAGTGGGAGTGGGGCGGACTTCAGGCGCTCTGCTTTCAACATTTTTTATTTCTTTTGTAGTTTTTGAGGGAGTGGAGAGAAGCCACAACAATATAACAGGCCAGCTTGCAAAGGTGATGAAGAGTGCTGAGTTGTAAACCCTTGCAATCTCTAAAGTAATTGTGTGTCTTGGTTGCTGTTTCCGCATCTTCCCGCTTCCCCTCAGAGAAGCAGCGTGAGGCAGTGGGAGGATTCGCGGGCTGGTTAATGGCAATGGTGGGCACTCCTTCCATAGCCGTGACCATCTTTATCCCAGTTCATACAATCATAGAAAAATTACAGCACGGAAGGAGGCCATTCGGCCCATCGTGTCCATGCCGGCTGACCAAGAGCTACCCAGCCTAATCCCACTTTCCAGCTCTGGGTCCGTAGCCCTGTAGGTTACGGCACTTCAGGTGCACATCCAAGTACTTTTTAAATGTGGTGAGGGTTTCTGCCTCTACCACCCTTTCAGGCAGCGAGTTCCAGACCCCCACCACCCTCTGGGTGAAGAAATTTCCCCTCAAATCGTCTCCAAACCTCCCCCCAATTACTTTAAATCGATGCCCCCTGGTTGTTGACTCTTCTGCTAAGGGAAATAGGTCCTTCCTATCCACTTTATCCAGGCCCCTCATAATTTTATACACCTCAATAAGGTCTCCCCTCAGCCTCCTCTGTTCCAAAGAAAACAACCCCAGCCTCTCCAATCTTTCCTCATCGCTAAAATTCTCCATTCCAGACAACATCCTCCGAACCCTCTCCAGTGCAATCACGTCCTTCCTGTAATACGGTGACCAGAACTGCACGCAGTACACGAGTGGGGGTGGGGCGCACTTCAGGCGCTCCGCTGGTTCAGGTTTCAACATTTTTTATTTCTCTTGTAGTGTTTGAGGAAGCGGAGAGAAGCCACGGCAATATAACCGGCCAGCTTGCAAAGGTGATGAAGGGCGCTGAGTTGTAAAACCCTTCCCGTCTCGAAAGTAATTGTGCCTATTTCCTTTCGCAGAGGGGTCAACAACCAGTGGGCAGAGATTTAAAGTAATTGGGGGAGGGGGGGGGAGGTTTAGAGGGGATTTGAGGGGAAATGTCTTCACCCAGAGGGTGTTGGGGGTCTGGAACTCACGGCCTGAAAGGGTGGTAGAGGCAGAAACCCTCACCACATTTCATCATAGGCCGGCCCTCGGAATCGAGGAAGACTTGTTTTCACGCTTAGAATGAGTCCTTAGGTGGCTGAGCAGTCCAATACGAGAGCCACAGTCCCTGTCACTTATACTCTATGCCTCGGCACTCCGAAACACTCCGTATGCCTTTTTAACCACCTTATTGACTTATCCTGCTAACTTTCAGGGATCTGTGGACCTGCACTCCAAGGTCGCTCTGTTCCTCCACACCTCGCAGTGTCCTACCATTTAATGTGTATTCCCTTGCCTTGTTGCCCCTCCCCAAATGCATTACCTCACACTTCTCCGGATTGAATTCCAGCTGTTCCGCCCACCTGACCATTTCAGTGATAGCTTCCTGCTTCGAGTTGATGGGGGCCGGGGGGGGTGTTAGTTCGATACGGAGGGTTTCCATAATCCGTACAGTGGCGGGGGAGTGAAGGGTGTGCCCACACTCACCGGACGCTGGATGGTGACCCAGACTGCAGAGCTCAAGCTTGGGTTACCACTCACCGGGAATGTGGGCAGACAAACTCAATCTCCAATAAAGTACCCGGTGGGACAAGCCACTTATCGCTATTGGGCCATCGATCAACATTCCTGTTCCTCATGAGTGTTTTAGGTCTTTGTGTTTTTACCTTTTCCAATCGGTTATTGTCGACAATCATTATTAGTTTTTCTCCTTTCTCTAGAAAAGTGAGGGCTGAGTGGAAAGACCAGGGAGAGGTCTTTAAAGTTATGAAGGGGTTTGATGGAGTGGATATAGAGAAGATGTTCCGACTTGTGGGGAAGACCAGAACTAGGGGCCATCAATATAAGACAGTCACCCAGAAATCCAATGGGGAATTCAGGAGAAACTTCATTACCCAGAGAGCGGTGAGAATGTGGAACTGGCTGCCACAGGGAGGGGTTGAGGTGAATAGTATCGATGTATTTAAGGGGAGGCTGGACAAACACATGGGGGAGAAGGGAATAGAGGGTTATGGTGATGGGGTGAGATGAAGAGGGGTGGGAAGAGGCTGGTGTGGAGCATAAACCCCGGCATGGAGCGGTGGGCCCAATGGCCTGTTTCTGTGCCGTACGTTCTATGTAATTGTATCATGTAAAACCTTTCTCTCCAGCAACATATCCATCAAGGTACAGACACCATAACATTTACCCACACACCCGACTATGTGGCACTAAAATTAAAATGCACCGCCTGAAGGTGCTGCCACCTGCTGGCGAATAGTTGCACAGGCACCGAGCCCGACCTCTCACCCAGATGCCTACTCTTACGTAGGAAATAGGAGCAGGAGTTGCCCATTTGGCCCCTCGAGCCTGCTCCACCATTCAGTAAGATCATGGCTGATCTTCGATCTCAACTCCACTTTCCCGCCCGATCCCCAGATCCCTTGATTCCCTTAATATCCAAAAATCTATCGATCTCCACCTTGAATATATATAGAAACATAGAAAATAGGTGCAGGAGTAGGGCATTCGGCACATGCAACTTCAGTACCCCATTCCTGCTTTCTCACCATACCCCTTGATCCCCCTAGTAGTAAGGACTACATCTAACTCCTTTTTGAATATATTTAGTGAATTAGCCTCAACTACTTTCTGTGGTAGAGAATTCCACAGGTTCACCACTCTCTGGGTGAAGATGTTTCTCCTCATCTCGGTCCTAAATGGCTTATCCCTTATCCTTAGACTGTGACCCCTGCTTCTGGACTTCCCCAACATTGGGAACATTCTTCCTGCATCTAACCTGTCTGAACCCATCAGAATTTTAAACGTTTCTATAAGGTCCCCTCTCATTCTTCTGAATCCAGTGAATACAAGCCCAGTTGATTCAGTCTTTCTTGATAGGTCAGTCCCGCCATCCCGGGAATCAGTCTGGTGAACCTTCGCTGCACTCCCTCAATAGCAAGAATGTCCTTCCTCAGGTTAGGAGACCAAAACTGAACACAATATTCCAGGTGTGGCCTCACCAAGGCCCTGTACAACTGTAGCAACACCTCCCTGCCCCTGTACTCAAATCCCCTCACTATGAAGGCCAACATACCATTTGCTTTCTTAACCGCATGCTGTACCTGCATGCCAACCTTCAATGACTGATGTACCATGACACCCAGGTCTCGTTGCACCTCCCCTTTTCCTAATCTGTCACCATTCAGATAATAGTCTGTTTCTCTGTTTTTACCACCAAAGTGGACAACCTCACATTTATCCACATTATACTTCATCTGCCATGCATTTGCCCACTCACCTAACCTATCCAAGTCGCTCTGCAGCCTCATAGCATCCTCCTCGCAGCTCACACTGCCACCTAACTAAGTGTCATCCGCAAATTTGGATATACTACATTTAATCCCCTCGTCTAAATCATTAATATACAATGTAAACAGCTGGGGCCCCAGCACAGAACCTTGCGGTACCCCACTAGTCACCGCCTGCCATTCTGAAAAGTACCCATTTACTCCGACTCTTTGCTTCCAGTCTTACAACTATTTCTCAATCCATGTCAGCACACTACCCCCAATCCCATGTGCTTTAACTTTGCACATAAATCTCTTGTGTGGAACCTTGTCGAAAGCCTTCTGAAAGTCCAAATATATCACATCAAATGGTTCTCCCTTGTCCACTCTACTGGAAACATCCTCAAAAAATTCCAGAAGATTTGTCAAGCATGATTTCCCTTTCACAAATCCATGCTGACTTGGACCTATCATGTCACCTCTTTCCAAATGCACTGCTATGACATCCTTAATAATTGATTCTATCATCTTACCCACTACCGATGTCAGGCTGACCGGTCTATAATTCCCTGTTTTCTCTCTCCCTCCTTTTTTAAAAAGTGGGGTTACATTGGCTACCCTCCACACGATAGGAACTGATCCAGAGTCAATGGAATTCTGGAAAATGACTGTCAATGCATCCACTATTTCCAAGGCCACCTCCTTAAGTACTCTGGGATGCAGTCCATCAGGCCCTGGAGATTTATCGGACCTCAATCCCATCAATTTCCCCAACACAATTTCCCGACTAATAAGGATTTCCCTTAGTTCCTCCTCCTTACTAGACCCTCTGACCCTTCTTATATCCGGAATGTTGTTAGTGTCCTCCTCAGTGAATACCGAACCAAAGTACTTGTTCAATTGGTTTGTTCCCCGTTATGACTTCCCCTGATTCTGACTGCAGGGGACCTACATTTGTCTTTACTAACCTTTTTCTCTTTACATATCTATAGAAACTTTTGCAGTCCGTCTTAATGTTCCCTGCAAGCTTCCTCTCGTACTCCATTTTCCCTGCCCTAATCCAACCCTTTGACCTCCTCTGCTGAGTTCTAAATTTCTCCCAGTTTCCGGGTTCGCTGCTATTTCTGGCCAATTTGTATGCCACTTCCTTGGCTTTAATACTATCCCTGATTTCCCTTGATAGCCACGGTTGAGCCACCTTCGCTTTTTTATTTTTATGCCAGACAGGAATGTACAATTGTTGTAGTTCATCCATGCGGTCTCTAAATGTCTGCCATTGCCCATCCACAGTCAACCCCTCAAGTATCATTCGCCAATCAATCCTAGCCAATTCATGCCTCATATCTTCAAAGTTACCCTTCTTTAAGTTCTGGACCATGGTCTCTGAATTAACTGTTTCATTCTCCATCCTAATGCAGAATTCCACCATATTATGGTCACTCTTCCCCAAGGGGCCTCGCACAACGAGATTGCTAATTAATCCTCTCTCATTACACAACACCCAGTCTAAGATGGCCTCTCCCCTAGTTGGTTCCTCGACATATTGGTCGAGAAAACCATCCCTTATGCACTCCAGGAAATCCTCTTCCACCGTATTGCTTCCAGTTTAGTTAGCCCAATCTATGTGCATATTAAAGTCACCCATTATAACTGCTGCACCCTTATTGCATGCACCCATAATTTCCTGTTTGATGCCCTCCCCAACATCACTACTACTGTTTGGAGGTCTGTACACAACTCCCACTAACGTTTTTTGCCCTTTGGTGTTCTGCAGTTCTACCCATATAGATTCCACATCATTCAAGCTAATGTCATTCCTAATTATTGTATTAATCTCCTCTTTAACCAGCAATGCTATCCCACCTCCTTTTCCTTTTATTCTATCCTTCCTGAATGTTGAATACCCCTGGATGTTGAGTTCCCAACCCTGATCATCCTGGAGCCATGTCTCCGTAATCCCAATCACATCATATTTGTTAACATCTATTTGCACAGTTAATTCATCCACCTTATTACGGATACTCCTTGCATTAAGACACAAAGCCTTCAGGTTTGTTTTTTTAACACTTTTTGTCCTTTTAGAATTTTGTTGTACAGTGGCCCTTTTTGTTCTTTGTCTTGCGTTTCTCTGCCCTCCACTTTTTCT
The DNA here is from genome assembly GCF_044704955.1 of Pristiophorus japonicus. Taxonomy (NCBI): domain Eukaryota; kingdom Metazoa; phylum Chordata; class Chondrichthyes; family Pristiophoridae; genus Pristiophorus; species Pristiophorus japonicus. The sequence continues at coordinate 4,993,380 of NC_092000.1, read as the reverse complement.
CATCTCCTTTCTGTCTTTTGCTTTTGTCTCCTTTTTGTTTCCCTCTGTCTCCCTGCATTGGTTTCCATCCCCCTTCCATATTCGTTTAACTCCTCCCCAACAGCACTAGCAAACACTCCCCCTAGGACATTGGTTCCGGTCCTGCCCAGGTGTAGACCGTCCGGTTTGTACTGGTCCCACCTCCCCCAGAACCGGTTCCAATGCCCCAGGAATTTGAATCCCTCCCTGCTGCACCACTGCTCAAGCCACGTATTCATCTGCGCTATCCTGTGATTCCTACTCTGACTAGCACGTGGCACTGGTAGCAATCCTGAGATTACTACTTTTGAGGTCCTACTTTTTAATTTACCTCCTAGCTCCTTAAATTCGTTTCGTAGGACCTCATCCCTTTTTTTACCTATGTCGTTGGTACCAATGTGCACCACGACAACTGGCTCTTCTCCCTCCCTTTTTAGAATGTCCTGCACCCGCTCCGAGACAGCCTTGACCCTTGCACCAGGGAGGCAACATACCATCCTGGAGTCTCGGTTGCTGCCGCAGAAACGTCTATCTATTCCCCTCACCATGGAAACCCCTATCACTATCGCTCTACCACTCTTTTTCCTGCCCTCCTGTGTAATAGAGCCAGCCACGGTGCCATGAACTTGGCTGCTGCTGCCCTCCCCTGATGAGTCATCTCCCTCAACAGTACTCAAAGCAGTGTATCTGTTTTGCAGGGGGATGACCACAGGGGACCCCTGCACTACCTTCCTTGCACTGCTCTTCCTGCTGGTCTTCCATTCCCTATCTGGCTGTGGACCCTTCACCTGCGGTAAGACCAACTCGCTACACGTGCTACTCACGTCATTCTCAGCATCGTGGATGCTCCAGAGTGAATCCACCCTCAGCTCCAACTCCGCAACGCGGACCGTCAGGAGCTGGAGGTGGATACACTTCCCGCACAGGTAGTCGTCAGGGACACTGGAGTCGTTCCTGAGTTCCCACATGGTACAGGAGGAGCATAACACGTGACCGAACTCTTCTGCCATGACTTAACCTTTAGATAGGCAACAACAATGCTCAAGTTTACTCACTGTTGAAGAGAAGAAGAAAATCTACTCACCAATCACCAGCCAATCACTTACCCCTTTGGCTGTGACTTCACCTTTCTGTTTCTTTTTATTTATTTTTTTGCCTTCTCCCTGTAGCTGCACAAGCCACGCCTTTTATAGGCCTCCGACCCCGGACTCGCGCCTCACCAACTGCCAATTGGGAACATTCTTCCTGCATCTAACCTGTCGAAACCCGTCAGAATTTTAAAAGTTTCTATGAGATCCCCTCTCATTCTTCTGAACTCCAGTGAATACAAGCCAAGTTGATCCAGTCTTTCTTGATATGTCAGTCCCGCCATCCCGGGAATCAGTCTGGTGAACCTTCGCTGCACTCCCTCAATAGCAAGAACGTCCTTCCTCAAGTTAGGAGACCAAAACTGTACACAATACTCCAGGTGTGGCCTCACCAAGGCCCTGTACAATTGTAGCAACACCTCCCTGCCCCTGTACTCAAATCCCCTCGCTATGAAGGCCAACATGCCATTTGCTTTCTTAACCGCCTGCTGTACCTGCATGCCAACCTTCAATGACTGATGTACCATGACACCCAGGTCTCGTTGCACCTCCCCTTTTCCTAATCTGTCACCATTCAGATAATAGTCTGTCTCTCTGTTTTTACCACCAAAGTGGATAACCTCACATTTATCCATATTATACTTCATCTGCCATGCATTTGCCCACTCACCTAACCTATCCAAGTCACTCTGCAGCCTCATAGCATCCTCCTCGCAGCTCACACTGCCATCCAACTTAGTGTCATCCGCAAATTTGGAGATACTACATTTAATCCCCTCGTCTAAATCATTAATGTACAATGTAAACAGCTGGGGCCCCAGCACAGAACCTTGTGGTACCCCACTAGTCACTGCCTGCCATTCTGAAAAGTACCCATTTACTCCTACTCTTTGCTTCCTGTCTGCCAACCAGTTCTCAATCCACGTCAGCACACTACCCCCAATCCCATGTGCTTTAACTTTGCACATTAATCTCTTGTGTGGGACCTTGTCAAAAGCCTTCTGGAAGTCCAAATACACCACATCAACTGGTTCTCCCTTGTCCACTCTACTGGAAACATCCTCAAAAAATTCCAGAACATTTGTCAAGCATGATTTCCCTTTCACAAATCCATGCTGACTTGGACCTATCATGTCACCTCTTACCAAATGCGCTGCTATGACATCCTTAATAATTGATTCCATCATTTTACCCACTACCGATCTCAGGCTGACCGGTCTATAATTCCGTTTTCTCTCTCCCTCCTTTTTTAAAAAGTGTGGTTACATTGGCTACCCTCCACTCCATAGGAACTGATCTAGAGTCTATGGAATTTTGGAAAATGACTGTCAATGCATCCGCTATTTCCAAGGCCACCTCCTTAAGTACTCTGGGATGCAGACCATCAGGCCCTGGGGATTTATCGGCCTTCAATCCCATCAATTTTTCCAACACAATTTCCCGACCAATAAGGATTTCCCTCAGTTCCTCCTTCTCACTAGACCCTCTGACCCTGTTTATATCCGGAAGGTTGTTTGTGTCCTCCTTCATGAATACCGAACCAAAGTAGTTGTACAATTGGTCTGCCATTTCTTTGTTCCCAGTTATGACTTCCCCTGATTCTGACTGCAGGGGATCTACGTTTGTCTTTACTAACCTTTTTCTCTTTACATATCTATAGAAGCTTTTGCAGTCCATTTTAATGTTCCCTGCAAGCTTCCTCTCATACTCTATTTTCCCTGCCCTAATCAAACCCTTTGACCTCCTTTGCTGAGTTCTAAATTTCTCCCAGTCTCCCAGTTCGCTGCTATTACTGGCCAATTTGTATGCCACTTCCTTGGCTTTAATACTATCCCTGATTTCCCTTGATAGCCACGGTTGAGCCACCTTCCCTTTTTTATTTTTACGCCAGACATGGATGTACAATTGTTGTAGTTCATCCATGCGGTCTCTCAATGTCTGCCATTGCCCATCCAATGTCAACCCCTTAAGTATCATTCGCCAATCAATCCTAGCCAATTCACGTCCCATACCTTCAAAGTTACCTATCTTTAAGTTCTGGACCATGGTCTCTGAATTAACTGTTTCATTCTCCATCCTAATACTCAACGACTGAGCCTCCACAGCCCTCTGGGGCAGAGAATTCCAAAGATTCACCACCCTCTGAGTGAAGAAATTTCTCCTCATCTCAGTCCTAAATGGCCGACCCCTTATCCTGAGACTGTGACCCCTGGTTCTAGACTCCCCAGCACGGGGGAAACATCCTCCCTGCATCTACCCCGTCAAGCCCTGTAAGAATTCAATGAGATCACCCCTCATTTATTGCAATAAAGGCCAACATACCATTTGCTTTCTTAATTGCTTGCTGTACCTGCAGGTTAACTTTCAGTGATTGGTGTACAAGGACACCCAGGTCCCTCTGAACACCAACATTTCCCAATATAAAACTGTTTAAAAAATACTCTGCTTTTCTATTTTTCCTACCAAATGGATAACTTCACATTTCTCCCCATTAGATTCCATTTGCCTGTGAGGCTGGATGGTGAGTTTGTTTGTGCGCCACGCAACCACATGAGGCATCATAGTCCAGCCTAATCCCGCCACTATACAGGGTCTGCGTAAAACACACAGCACCTCTCACAGCATCAGGACCTCCCAAAACGCTTTGCTTTTGAAGTGTAGTCAGTCTTGTAATGTCAGCTATGCAATAACCCCATCCTGAAGTCAGAGGTGCAATAGCACCTTTATAATCAAACACAGTTGAACAGTTATCCCAGCACAGTCCTTCACTGAAACACCTGTGAACTCATCCCTTTTTGGCGTGGAAGCAAGCCATCCTCGCTTCGAGGGACTGCCTACGATGATGATGAAGGATTACACAGAGTTTTAGGTGTCCTTGTACAGGAAACACAAAGTTAACATGCAGCTACAGCAAGCAATAAGAAAGGCCAATGTCATCTTGGTCTTTATTGCAAGGGGGTTGGAGTATAAGAGCAAGGAAGTCTTGCCACAGCTATATAAGGTATTGGTGAGGCCACACCTGGAATAGTTTTGGTTTCCATATTTACGAAAGGATAAACTTGCTTTGGAGGCAGTTCAGAGAAGGTTCACTAGATTGATTCCAGAGATGAGGGGGGTTGACTTATGAGGAAAGGTTGAGTAGGTTGGGCCTCTACTCATTGGAATTCAGAAGAATGAGAGGTGATCTTATTGAAACGTATAAGATTATGAGGGGGTTTGACAAGGTGGATGCAGAGAGGATGTTTCCACTGATAGGGGAGACTAGAACTAGGGGGCATGATTTTAGAATAAGGGGCCACCCATTTAAAAGTGAGATGAGGAGAAATTTCTTCTCTGAGGGTTGTAAATCTGTGGAATTTGCTGCCTCAGAGAGCTGTAGAAGCCGGGACATTGAATAAATTTAAGACAGAGATCGACAGTTTCTTAACCAATGAGAGATTAAGGGGTTTTGGGGAATGGGCGGGGAAGTGGAACTGAGTCCATGATCAGATCAGCCATGATCGGATTAAATGGCGGAGCAGGCTCGAGGGGCCGTATGGCCTACTCCTGGTTCTATTTCTTATGTTCTTATGTATTATAATTGTACAGGGCCTACGTGAGACCACACCTAGAGTACTGTGTACAGTTTGGGTCTCCTTATCTATGGAAGGATATACTTGCCTTGGAGACGGTGCAATGGAGGTTCACTCGATTGATTCCTGGGATGAGAGGGTTGTCCTATGAGGAGGGATTGTGTAGATTGGGCCTATACTCTCTGGAGTTCAGAAGAATGAGATGTGATCTTATTGAAACATTAATTTATAGCTGGCATTGTTTATAGCTATAACTGTTATGTCTGTAACACTCTTATGAATGATTCCACGAGCTCTAGTATTGTATTGAGCTGTTGTGACCTTAGTCCCATTTATTTATACTGGGCCCTGCACACCTATCAGGTGACCTTCAGGTCTCCCACCACAGTGCCCTCTGGTGGCACACCTTATGTGACTATACAGTTAGTATACATGGTTTACATTCATGACAATAACTGTCAAGGGAGCGTAATTCTCCAGTGCAAGAGAGTGCTTGATTTTTGCTTCATTCAATCTTCTCTTCCCTCTCTCCAGCATGCTCCTGCCCTCAGTGTCCCAGTGATTGGTTGCAGTACAATCAGGCCTGTTACTACTTTTCAACCAAAGAAGGCAGCTGGCAAAAGGCAAAACAGGATTGTGCCTTGAAGGATTCGCACATGATTGTGATCAACAGCATCGTGGAACAGGTCGGGCTGTATTCGTTGATCATTTATCTGTATGACATGTGGAAAGGCTAATGGAGGCAGGTTTCTTGTCCTGTGTCAGTGTCACTGTGGCTCAGTGCGCAGCACACTCTCACCTCTGAGTCTGTAGGTTGTAGGTTTAAGTCCCATTCCGGGGACTTGAGCACAAAAAAATCTAAGCTGACACTGCAGTACTGAGGGAGCTCCACACTATCGGAGGGACAGTACTGAGGGAGCGCCGCACTGTCGGAGGGGCAGTACTGAGGGAGTGCCGCACTGTCGGAGGGGCAGTACTGAGGGAGTGCCGAACTGTCGGAGGGACAGTACTGAGGGAGCGCCGCACTGTCGGAGGGGCAGTACTGAGGGAGCGTCGCACTGTCGGAGGGGCAGTACCGTGGGAGCGTCGCACTGTCGGAGGGGCAGTACTGAGGGAGAGCCGCACTGTCAGAGGGACAGTACTGAGGGAGCTCCGCACTGTCGGAGGGGCAGTACTGAGGGAGCTCCACACTGTCGGAGGGGCAGTACTGAGGGAGCGCCGCACTGTCGGAGGGGCAGTACTGAGGGAGCGTCACACTGTCGGAGGGGCAGTACTGAGGGAGCGCCGCACTGTCGGAGGGGCAGTACTGAGGGAGCGTCGCACTGTCGGAGGGGCAGTACTGAGGGAGCGCCGCACTGTCGGAGGGACAGTACTGAGGGAGCGCCGCACTGTCGGAGGGGCAGTACTGAGGGAGCGCCGCACTGTCGGAGAGCAGGGGAGTTCTCCCCGGTGTTCTGGGGCCAATATTTACCCCTCAACCAACATCACTAAAACAAATTACGCGGTCATCATCACATTGCTGTGTGTGGGAGCTTGCTGTGCACAAATTGGCTGCCGCGTTTCCCACATTACAACAGTGACTGCACTCCAAAAAGTACTTCATTTGCTGTAAAGCGCTTTGGGACGTCCCGAGATTGTGACCGAAGCTATCGAAATGCAAGTTCCTTGTTTCCCTCTGCACAGTTCGACCATCTGGGCGATGACACCAATCGGGCAGCTTTTGTGGTGGAGTGTTGTCATTCCCCGGTACAAGTGATCAGATGTGTTCAAATTCAATTTCACAACATCGAAACTTCAGCTGGTGACTCCTGTTGATCGCAGTGCCATTTCCAGGGTTTCCTGCGTGTACTTGTGGTGAACTGAAGTGGATGTGATGGTACATGAAGGACGGTCGATTAGCTCAAGTGCCTTTGTCAACGAGTCATTATTAAAAGAACGATAACGAACCTATTTAAGTATTTCTGAAGTCGGATTGGCAACAGCTGGCTTGACACGTCGCAACCTGGAACTGCATCTGATGCGCGAATGCCCTCTGCAGCTCCACAATTTTGGATATCTTTACTGTCGGGAAAAGCGACATTGATTGTTATCGTGGAACGATACATCACAGAGCGAGGCCATTCGGCCCATCGTTCCTGTGCCGGCTCTGTGGCAGAGCGATCCGATTAGTCCCACTCCCCCCCCTGCTCTTTCCCCACAGCCCCCGCACATTTTTCCGCCTTCAAATTGCCCTCCAATTGCCCTTTTGAAAGTTACTTATGGTAGGTTGAGTGCCAGCAGGTACACTACGGCTAAGCCATCCTGTCGATAACATACCGCGGCCCCCTCTGCAATCTCAGGTGGACTGAAAAGAAAGCAGGGAAGTGCTGTAATGTATTTGCTTCATGGGTTCTTTACTTAAGAATTCACAGCAACACATTGCTATTAAGAACTAGTTGGTTTATTAGCAAAGGTTTAACAATCACACTACACATCACCGGTTCATCCACCATCCATCATCGAACGAGGATGACTTGTTTCCACATGAGTTCACAGATGTTTCAATGAAGGACCCGATGTTCCAGGTCCTGAACTCCAGTTGAGGGGGTGGAAGATGCCTGTGGGTGGATTGTTTTAACGTGGGGTGACCGTTGCACACCAGCCACCACACGGGCTTGACAGAGCTAGGTCTTGGTCCAGTGGCGAGGGTTAACCAGAGACCAGCTCTGCTGCACGGACCCAGTGCGTGCACATATCGCACAGTGTGGGCTGGGCCCGTGCTGCCCCTGGGCCCTCGGCTCTTCTGGGCCCCGTACCCTCATTCGCCGCACCTCCGCCCACGGTGTTCCAGGGCCCGGTACTCCAGCTCTATTTACAGCCCCGACCTGCGATGGTGTTCTCACACAGCTCAGGGCGGCCCACGAAATTCATCCACCAGGCTCACAACCACCAGCCCCGTCGTGGATCCCCAGAATCCAACTGGCTGGGGTTTTATTGAGTCTTGTGAACTTCACGTGACTGGCTAAGCCACTCCCAACTCAACAGCTCTACAAACCTGTGAGCATACAAGTGTCTCAGCTAATATTTATCCCTCATCCAACATCACTAAAACATATGATCTGGTAATTTTGTTTGTGGGAGCTTGCTGTGCGCAATTTGGCTCTGCCCTCTAATGCACACCTTGACATATGGCTCATACATAATGCTGCTGCCCGTATCCTAACTCGTACCGAGTCCCGCTCACCCATCACCCAATATGCTCGCTGACCCGTGTCCTAACTCGCAATAAGTCCCGCTCACCCATCACTCCTTGTGCTCGCTGCCCCGTGTCCTAACTCGCACCGTGTCCCGCTCACCCATCATCCCCTGTGCTCGCTGCCCCGTGTCCTAACTCACACCGTGTCCCGCTCACCCATCACCCCCTGTGCTCGCTGCCCTGTGTCGTAACTCGCACCAAGTCCCGCTCACCCATCACCCAATGTGCTCGCTGCCCCCGTGTCCTAACTCGCACCGAGTCCCGCTCACCCATCACCCCTTGTGCTCGCTGCCCCGTGTCCTAACTCGCACCAAGTCCCGCTCACCCATCACCCACTGTGCTCACTGCCCCGTGTCCTAACTCGCACCGTGTCCCGCTCACCCATCACCCCCTGTGCTCGCTAACCTACATTGGCCCCCAATCCGGCAACGCTTCAATTTAAATATTCTCATCCTTGTCCGAATATGCCTCAACTCACACATTACAACTGTGACTACATTTTCAAACAGGAGCACTGTAATAACAACAGAGAATGTTGGAAACACACAGCGGGTCAGGCAGTATCTGTGGAGAGAGAAACAGCGTTAACGTTTCGGATCAATGACCCTTCGTCACAACTGGAGAAAATTAGAGAGGCAACAGGTCTTTCAGCGAGTGTCGGGGCAGGGGGGGTGGGGGAGGAAAGAACAAAAGGGAAGGTCAGTGATAGGGTGGAAGGCAGGAGAGATTAGAGAGACAAAAGGGACAATGGTGCGAGGCAAAGGGAGACGGTAATGGAACAAGTTAAGAAACCAAAGATGAGTCTAGCTAGGGTGTAAATGGAGGCGGAAGAATCGTCAACGGTTGCCGTGGGAAAGAAAGAAAGAAACAGAAAAAAATATATGGGCAGAAGTTAAGTTCTGAAGTAGTTGAACTCGATGTTGAGCCCAGAAGGCTGTAAAGCATGAAGGATGCGGTGCTGTTCCTCGAGCTTGCGTTGAGCTTCGTTGGAACAGTGTAGGAGGCCGAGGACAGAGAGATCAGAGTGGGAGTGGAGCGGGGAATTAAAGTGACAGGCGACCGGAAGCTCTGATTGTAAATTCCTTTGGGATGCGCAGAGTTTGTGTAAGTTGCTTTGTAAAACCAAAGTCTTTCTTTTTATTGATCCTGTGTATGCAATCATTCACGTTGGAAAGGTGACCATTCTGACAGAGATTTGTGGCACAGCTTTGCAGCTCTGCATGCCCACGAACACCTTGACGTATGGAACATGCTGAAGAACTTGAGTCCATCCAAAACCCTGCTGCCCTGTGTCCTAACTCGCACCGAGTCCCGCTCATCCATCACCCCCTGTGCTCACTGCCCCGTGTCCTAACTCGCACCGAGTCCCACTCACCCATCACCCCCTGTGCTCGCTGCCCTGTGTCCTAACTCACACCGAGTCCCGCTCATCCATCACCCCCTGTGCTCACTGCCCCGTGTCCTAACTCGCACCGAGTCCCGCTCACCCATCACCCCCTGTGCTCACTGACCCGTGTCCTAACTCGCACCGAGTCCCGCTCACCCATCACCCTCTGTGCTCACTGCCCCATGTCCTAACTCGCACCAAGTCCCGTTCACCCATCACCCCTTGTGCTCGCTGCCCCGTGTCCTAACTCGCACCAAGTCCCGCTCACCCATCACCCACTGTGCTCACTGCCCCGTGTCCTAACTCGCACCGTGTCCCGCTCACCCATCACCCCCTGTGCTCGCTGCCCCGTGTCCTAACTCGCACCAAGTCCCGCTCAACCATCACCCCTTGTGCTCGCTGCCCCGTGTCCTAACTCACACCGTGTCCCGCTCACCCATCACCCACTGTGCTCACTGCCCCGTGTCCTAACTCACACCGTGTCCCGCTCACCCATCACCCACTGTGCTCGCTGCCCCGTGTCCTAACTCACACCGTGTCCCGCTCACCCATCACCCCTTGTGCTCGCTAACCTACATTGGCCCCCAATCCGGCAACGCTTCAATTTAAATATTCTCATCCTTGTCCGAATATGCCTCAACTCACACATTACAACTGTGACTACATTTTCAAACAGGAGCACTGTAATAACAACAGAGAATGTTGGAAACACACAGCGGGTCAGGCAGTATCTGTGGAGAGAGAAACAGCGTTAACGTTTCGGGTCAATGACCCTTCGTCACAACTGGAGAAAATTAGAGAGGCAACAGGTCTTTCAGCGAGTGTCGGGGCAGGGGGGGTGGGGGAGGAAAGAACAAAAGGGAAGGTCAGTGATAGGGTGGAAGGCAGGAGAGATTAGAGAGACAAAAGGGGTGATGGTGCGAGGCAAAGGGAGACGGTAATGGAACAAGTTAAGAAACCAAAGATGAGTCTAGCTAGGGTGTAAATGGAGGCGGAAGAATCGTCAACGGTTGCCGTGGGAAAGAAAGAAAGAAACAGAAAAAAATATATGGGCAGAAGTTAAGTTCTGAAGTAGTTGAACTCGATGTTGAGCCCAGAAGGCTGTAAAGCATGAAGGATGAGGTGTTGTTCCTCGAGCTTGCGTTGAGCTTCGTTGGAACAGTGTAGGAGGCCGAGGACGGAGAGGTCAGAGTGGGAGTGGAGCGGGGAATTAAAGTGACAGGCGACCGGAAGCTCTGATTGTAAATTCCTTTGGGATGCGCAGAGTTTGTGTAAGTTGCTTTGTAAAACCAAAGTCTTTCTTTTTATTGATCCTGTGTATGCAATCATTCACGTTGGAAAGGTGACCATTCTGACAGAGATTTGTGGCACAGCTTTGCAGCTCTGCATGCCCACGAACACCTTGACGTATGGAACATGCTGAAGAACTTGAGTCCATCCAAAACCCTGCTGCCCTGTGTCCTAACTCGCACCGAGTCCCGCTCATCCATCACCCCCTGTGCTCACTGCCCCGTGTCCTAACTCGCACCGAGTCCCGCTCACCCATCACCCCCTGTGCTCACTGACCCGTGTCCTAACTCGCACCGAGTCCCGCTCACCCATCACCCTCTGTGCTCACTGCCCCATGTCCTAACTCGCACCAAGTCCCGCTCACCCATCACCCACTGTGGTCGCTGCCCCATGTCCTAACACGCACCAAGTCCCGCTCACCCATCACCCCCTGTGCTCACTGACCCGTGTCCTAACTCGCACCGAGTCCCGCTCACCCATCACCCTCTGTGCTCACTGCCCCATGTCCTAACTCGCACCAAGTCCCGCTCACCCATCACCCACTGTGCTCGCTGCCCCATGTCCTAACTCGCACCAAGTCCCACTCACCCATCACCCACTGTGCTCGCTGCCCCATGTCCTAACTCGCACCAAGTCCCGCTCACCCATCATCCCCTGTGCTTGCTGCCCTGTGTCCTAACTCGCACCAAGTCCCGCTCACCCATCATCCCCTGTGCTTGCTGCCCTGTGTCCTAACTCGCACCAAGTCCCGCTCACCCATCATCCCCTGTGCTCGCTGCCCCGTGTCCTAACTCGCACCAAGTCCCGCTCACCCATCACCCTCTGTGCTCGCTGCCCCGTGTCCTAATTCGCACCAAGTCCTGCTCACCCATCACCCCCTGTGCTCGCTGCCGTGTCCTAACTCGTACCGAGTCCCGCTCACCCATCACCTCCTGTGCTCGCTGATCTACATTGGCTCCCGGTTAAGCAACGCCTCAATTTCAAAAATCTCATCCTTGCTTTCAAATCCCTCCATGGCCCTCGCCCCTCCCTATCTCTGTAATCTCCTCCAGCCCCACAACCCCCCGAGATGTCTGCGCTCCTCTAATTCTGCCCTCCTGAGCATCCCTGATTATAATCGCTCCACCATCGGTGGCCGTGCCTTCTGTTGCCTGGGCCCCAAGCTCTGGAACTCCCTCCCTAAACCTCTCCGCCTCTCTACCTCTCTCTCCTCCTTCAAGACGGTCGCTAATTAAAACCGACCTCGTTGACCAAGCTTTTGGTCACCTGCCCTGATATTTCCTCAAGCAGCTCGGTGTCAAAGTTTCACTGCCTGTGAAGCACCTTGGGACATTTTACTATATTAAAGGCGCTATATAAATTCAACACCTGTTTACGCTGAAAAGCACTTTGAGTAGTGTGAACGATATTGGCTGATCATTTTGCCGAGGTTAACTCACATATTTCCCCAGCTCAAATGAAGTACTGCCCCTTTGACTAGCTTGAGCCCAGATGAAATTAAGACTTGGTATGTTTTAAACAGTCTGGGCGTGGAAGGATTGCTTCTTTAGCTTACTCTCGCTCGTGACGTTTCATCTTTTTGCAGAATTTTATGACGAGAGAAATAAAGCCTAAAATGTACTGGATCGGGCTGAGTGATATTTCCGATGAAGGAAGCTGGAAATGGGATGATGGCACTAGTTACAGTTCAACACCAAAGTGAGTAAAACAACAAGAACCACTGGCGTTTATATTGCGCAGTGCATGGTATGTACAGCACAGAAACAGCCCATTGGGCCCAACGGCTCCGTGCCGGGGTTTATGCTCCACAACAGCCCCCTCCCACCCCTCTTCATCTCACCCCATCAACACATCCTTCTATTCCCTTCTCTCTCATGGTAGATGCAGTATAATGTGGATAAATGTGAGGTTATCCACTTTGGTGGCAAAAACAGGAAGGCAGAATATTATCTGAATGGCGGCAGATTAGGAAAAGGGGAGGTGCAACGAGACCTGGGGGCTCATGGTACATCAGTCATTGAAAGTTGGCATGCAGGTACAGCAGGCGGTGAAGAAGGCAAATGGCATGTTGGCCTTCATAGCGAGAGGATTTGAGTATAGGAGCAGGGAGGTCTTACTGCAGTTGTACAGGGCCTTGGTGAGGCCACACCTTGAATACTGTGTACAGTTTTGGTCTCCTAATCTGAGGAAGGACCTTCTTGCTATTGAGGGAGTGCAGTGAAGGTTCACCAGACTGATTCCCGGGATGGCAGGACTGACATATGAAGAAAGACTGGATCGACTAGGCTTATATTCACTGGACTTTAGAAGAATGAGAGGGGATCTAATAGAAATATATCAAATTCTGACGGGATTGGACAGGTTAGATGCAGGAAGAATGTTCCCGATGTTGGGGAAGTCCAGAACCAGGGGTCACAGTCTAAGGATAAGGGGTAAGCCATTTAGGACCGAGATGAGGAGAAACTTCTTCACTCAGAGAATTGTGAACCTGTGGAATTCTCTACCACAGAAAGTTGTTGAGGCCAGTTCGTTAGATATATTCAAAAGGGAGTTAGATGTGGCCCTTACGGCTAAAGGGATCAAGGGGTATGGAGAGAAAGCAGGAAATGGGTACTGAGGTTAAATGATCAGCCATGATCATATTGAATGGTGGTGCAGGCTCGAAGGGCTGAATGGCCTACTCCTGCACCTATTTTCTATGTTTCTATGTGTTTATCCAGCTTCCCCTTTAAATGCATTGATACTATTCGCTTCAACCACTCCCTGTGGCAGCGAGCTCCACATTCCACCACTCTCGGGGGAAAAGAAATTTCTCCTGAATTCCCGATTGGATTTATGAGTGACTATCTGATATTTAGTTCTGATGTCTCCCACAAATGGAAGCATCTCCTCTCTACCCTGTCAAACCCTTTCATAATCTTAAAGATAACCTCTTAACTCTTCTGTTCAATCTTCCCTGATGGTTATAACCTCTCAGTTCTGGTGTCGCCCTAGTAAATCCTGTTTACACCTTCTCCAGTGCCTCTATATTTTTTTATAATGTGCACAGTGCTCTCTGTGGTCTAAGGTTCAATACGTTTAACATAGCTTCTCTGCTTTTCAATTCTATCCCTCTAGAAATGAATCTCAGTGTTTGGTTTGCTTTTTTATGGCCTTATTAATCTGTGTCGTTTCTGTTAGTGATGCGTACATCTGTACCCACAGATCCTGCTGCTCCTTTGCCCCATTTAAACATTTATTTTCCAGGGAGTATGAGGCCTTCTTATTCTTCGTACCAAGCTGAACCACCTCACACTTATCTATATTGAAGTTGATTTGCCAATTACATGCCTGTAATGTATTTGCTTCATGGGTTCTTTGCTTAAGAATTCACAGCAACACATTGCTATTAAGAACCAGTTGGTTTATTAGCAAAGGTTTAACAATCACACTACACATTACCGGTTCATCCATCATCATAATCATCATAGGCAGTCCCTCGGAATCGAGGAAGACTTGCTTCCACTCTTAAAATGAGTCCTTAGGTGGCTGAACAGTCCAATACGAGAGTCACAGTCCCTGTCACAGGTGGGGCAGATAGTCGTTGAGGGAAGGGGAGGGTGGGACTGGTTTGCCGCACGCTCCTTCCGCTGCCTGCGCTTGATTTCTGCACGCTCTCGGCGATGAGACTCGAGGTGCTCATCGCCCTCCCGGATGCACTTCCTCCACTTAGAGCGAACTGGTCTTTGGGCCCAGGGACTCCCAGGTGTCGGTGGGGGATGTTGCACTTTATCAGGGAGGCTTTGAGGGTGTCCTTGTAACGTTTCCTCTGCCCACCTTTGGCTCGTCCTGCAAACCCCCTGGGAGGACAGACGCACCAACATTAGCGTCCTCGACCAGGCCAACACCCCCAGCATTGAAGCACTGACCACACTTGATCAGCCCCGCTGGGCAGGGCCACATTGTCCGCATGCCGGACACGAGACTCCCAAAGCAAGCGCTCCAGTTCATCCACCAGGCTCACAACTGCATACCTCATCGTGGATCCCCCGAACCCAACAGGCCGGGGTTTTATTGAGTCTTGTGAACATCACGTGACTGGTTAAGCCACTCCCAACTCAACATTACAGTGATTCTTATGATTCAAGCTGCTTCCAAAATTCCAATGACCTTACGGGGCAATCTGCCGTGTCACGCTTAGTGTCACCACTGTGGGCTTTTATGTTTGAAGGTTTTGGGCTGCCGGAGAACCCAACAACGCTGGCAATCGTGAGGACTGCGCCCACACCAATGACAAAGGACAATGGAATGACAACTTGTGCACTGCAAAACTCCCCTGGATCTGCGAGCGACGCAATTTATCAGCATGAAATTCTTGCCGCGCGTCTCGAGAATGCAAAGGAACTCACATTTCCCCCATGGTATCTATATTGAAGTTGATTTGCCAGTTACACGCATGTAATGTATTTGCTTCATGGGTTCTTTGCTTAAGAAGTCATGGCAACACATAGCTATGTACGAGGTGCCAGGATGAAGGGCATTGCATTCAACTCATCTCAACTCACCCGTGCCAAGCAGAACAGACACCCAGGCTGGCATGAGCTTCCCTACGTTTCAGCAGTGACTACACTTCAAAAGTACTTCATTGGCTGCAAAGCCCATTGGGACGTCCGGTGGTCGTGAAAGGCGCTATATAAATGCAAGTCTTTCTTTCTTTGCGTTCCATGCGACCAACTTCACTCTGTACTTTAACACGCCACACTATTATTAGCCGCAGAGGTGCTCCCTACATCGAGATTGTTTGCAGGCCGTGCCTGCTTTTGCTCTGTGTTTCTCTGACTGAACAGAGACAATGATGTTATATTTCTTTTATTTTCATTTCTGTTCTGCTCTCGCTGCCTGTTGTGTGTCCGTCCAGCCGGTTTTGTCAGTTCATTAGATTTGAGAGATCGTAATAAAACCGCTCGACTTTAATTCCGTTTGTGTGTGTGTGTCGGTTTTTATGGTGCAGCAGATTAGTCGAGGTAATTTTACCCTAACTCTGTGGGTGGGAATCCCATGGGATCAGGAACATCCCGCCAATATTGACCTCAACGGGAAGTGAAATCGGGCCGGGGGGAGGGGGGTAAAACCCAGTGATCCTCCCCAATCCCGTCAACTTCCCGATGAGACTGGAAGGTTAAAATCGCCCTGAGTTTTTCCAAGCTTCCCCTGCCTGATCATTAGGACAATCCCTCTTCTAAGATATCTCCTCTCTGCATCGAAACTTGAACTTTTAAGCACAAATTCTCTCTGATTTAGGATTTCCCATGCTTCTTAAAAGGACTGTTCACAAATGAAATGTATTTGCTTCAAGGGTTGTTTGCTTAAGAATTCACAGCAACACATTTGCTATTAAGAACTAGTTGGTTTATTAGCAAAAGGTTTAACAATCACACGACACATTACCGGTTCATCCACCAGGCTCACAACCACCTGCCCCATCGTGGATCTCCCGAACCCAACTGGCCGGGGTTTTATTGAGTCTCGTGACTTCCAACTCAACAGCTCAACCAATCTGTGAGCATCCTCACAGGTGTATACGTTACACCAAACAGCGCAATGGTCACATGCGAGACCTTATTCACCAATTGCAGGGTCTAAGTGGGTACATGTGACAGGAAAATGTTGCCTACACTACAACAACAAAGTAGACAAAATACAATCTTCCACCAAAGTTGCCACAGATGATTGGCTATTCACCCCATCGCCCTGGATTCCAAACGGAAGATGTGAAAATCATCTCAAAATACTTCACAGTACAACAGCAACTACACTTCAAAAAGTACATCATTGTAACAGAAGCACTTTGGGGTATCCTGAGGTTGTGAAAGGCGCTATAGAAATGCAAGTTATTTCTGTTGCTCCTGATGAAGGGTGCCGGTTTGTCATAAAAACCCAACTGAGTCACTAATGTCCTTCAGTGAGTGATCTGGCATCCCTATCCGGTCTGGCCGACTTCTGACTCCAGATGACTCCTTGAATTGAAAAGTTGGGGCTTTTTTTCTCTCGGATTGAGATGACTGAGTGATGACCTGAGAGCGGTCTTTAAAATGGGGCTACGGTACCATAGTGGTTGTTATCTTTGACCCAGAAATGAGCTTTCGACCACATATCCGCAGCATAACTAAGACCGCCTATCTCCACCTCCGTAACATCGCCCGTCTCCGCCCCTGCCTCAGCTCATCCTCTGCTGAAACCTTCGTCTGTGCCTTTGTTACCTCTAGACTTCACTATTCCAACGCATCCCTGGCTGGCCTCCCATATTCTACCCTACATAAACTAGAGGTGATCCAAAACTTGGCCGCCCCGTGTCCTAACTCGCATCAAGTCCCGCTCACCCATCACCCCCTGTGCTCGCTGCCTCGTGTCCTAACTCGCACCGAGTCCCGCTCATCCATCACCCCCTGTGCTCGCTGACCCGTGTCCTAACTCACACCAAGTCCCGCTCACCCATCACCCCCTGTGCTCGCTGACCCGTGTCCTAACTCGCACCGAGTCCCGCTCACCCATCACCCACTGTGCTCGCTGACCCGTGTCCTAACTCGCACCGAGTCCCGCTCACCCATCACCCCCTGTGCTCGCTGACCCGTGTCCTAACTCACACCAAGTCCCGCTCACCCATCACCCTCTGTGCTCGCTGACCTACATTGACTCCCGGTTAAGCAATACCTCAATTTCAAAATTCTCATCCTGGTTTACAAATCCCTCCATGGCCCTCGCCCCTCCCTATCTCTGTAATCTCCTCCAGCCCCACAACCCCCCGAGATGTCTGCGCTCCTCTAATTCTGCCCTCCTGAGCATCCCTGATAATAATCGCTCTACCATCGGTGGCCGTGCCTTCTGTTGCCTGGGCCCCAAGCTCTGGAACTCCCTCCATAAACCTCTCTGCCTCTCTACCTCTCTTTCCTCCTTTAAGACACGCCTTAAAACCTCCCTCTGTGAACCTTTTATCACATAACACTCCTGTGATGCGCCTTGGGACGTTTCACCACGTTAAAGGCGCTATATAAATACAAGCTATTGTTGTTAATGGACCAATAATCCAGACCCTGGGCTAATGATCCAGAGACACGAGTTAAAATCCCGCCAGGGCAGCTGGGGAATTTAAATTCAGTTAATTAAATAAATCTAGAATTAAAAAGCCAGTGTCAGTAACGGTGACCATGAAACTACTGGATTGTCGTTAAAAACCCAACTGGTTCACTAATGTCCTTTAGGGAAGGAAATCTGCCGCCCTTACCCGGTCTGGCTGATATGTGACTCCAGCCCCCATAGCAATGTGGTCGACTCTTAACTGACCCTCCGAAATGGCCCAGCGAATCGCTCCGTTGTACCAAAACTGTCACAAAGAAATATCGTGGAAAGAAATAGCGGTTCAAGGCGGCTCACCACCACCTTCTCAAGGGGCAATTAGGGATGGGCAATAAATGCCGGCCTTGCCAGCGATGCCCACATCCCAGGAACGAATAAAACAAAATTATGAAGTGGTTTGATAGGGTAGAGGTAGAGAAGATGTTTCCTCTTGTTGGGGAGACCAGAACTAGAGGCCATCAATATAAGATAATCACTGATAAATCCATATTTGACCAGAGAATATGTGGAATACACTCCACAGGGAGTGATTGAGGTGAACAGCTTAGATGTACTTAAGGGGATACTGGATGTGCACCTGAGGGAGAGAGGAATATGCTGATAAGGTTATAGAATAATAGAACCACACAGCACATAAGGGGACCATTCGGCCCATCGTGCCTGTGCCGGCTCTGTGAAGGAGCTGTCTAATGTAGTCCCACTCCCCCCCTGCTCTTTTCCCATAACCCTGTAAATTAATCCTCTTCAAACACATGTCCCATCGCCTTTTGAAAGCTCACACAGGATCTGCTTCCTCCATCCTTTCAGGCCGTGCGTTCCAGATCATAACAACCCTCTGTGGTCTCCTCGTTTCCCCTCTGGTTCTTTCGCCAATTATTTCGGTTCAATGACCTCTGGCTCCCGACCCGCCTTCCAGAGGGAAGAGTTTCTCCCAGCCTGCTCTGTCAAAACCCCTGATCAGTTTGAACACCTCTATTGGGTGGTCACCAGGCAGACTAGGAGGACCAGGCAGTGCAGGAGTCCTCTCGGAGTGTGTCCCCCACTGGTATTCAGCAATCGGTGTTGAATACCAGTGAAGGTGATGACACCTTGGAGAAGTGCGGTCAGAAGATCTGATTATATTGCATTCTACTCTCACGACTGCACCGCAGTGTCAGCCAGTGGCTCAGTGGGCAGCACCCTCGGCTCTGGGTCAGAAAGTTGTGGGTGCCCACTTGAGTCCCACTCCAGAGACTTAAGCTCAAAAATCTAGGCTGACACTCCAGTGCAGTACTGAGGGAGCACCGCAATGTTGGAGGGGCAGTATGAGGGAGCTCCACACTGTCGGAGGGGCAGTACTGAGGGAGCGCCGCACTGTCGGAGGGGCAGTACTGAGGGAGCGCCGCACTGTCGGAGGGGCAGTACTGAGGGAGCGCCGCACTGTCGGAGGGGCGGTGCTGAGGGAGCGCCGCACTGTCGGAGGGGCAGTACTGAGGGAGCACCGCACTGTCGGAGGGGCAGTACTGAGGGAGTGCCGCACTGTCGGAGGGGCAGTACTGAGGGAGAGCCGCACTGCCGGAGGGGCAGTACTGAGGGAGAGCTGCACTGTCGGAGGGGCAGTACTGAGGGAGTGATGCACTGTCGGAGGGGCAGTACTGAGGGAGCGCCGCACTGTCGGAGGGGCAGTACTGAGGGAGCGCCGCACTGTCGGAGGGGGCAGTACTGAGGGAGAGCTGCACTGTCGGAGGGGCAGTACTGAGGGAGTGATGCACTGTCGGAGGGGCAGTACTGATGGAGTGCTGCACTATCGGAGGGGCAGTACTGAGGGAGCGCTGCACTGTCAGAGGGCAGTACTGAGGGAGCGCTGCACTGTCGGAGGGACAGTACTGAGGGAGCGCTGCACTGTTGGAGGGGCAGTACTAAGGGAGTGCCATACTTTTGGAGAGGCAGTACTGAGGGAGTGCCGCACTGTCGGAGGGACAGTACTGAGGGAGTGCTGCACTGTTGGAGGGGCAGTACTGAGGGAGTGCTGCACTGTCGGAGAGACAGTACTGAGGGAGCGCTGCACTGTCGGAGGAGCAGTACTGAGGAAACGCCACACTGTCGGAGGGGTAGTACTGAGGGAGTGCTGCACTGTCGGAGGGGCAGTACTGAGGGAGCACCGCACTGTCGGAGGGGCAGTACTGACGGAGCACCGCACTGTCGGAGGGGCAGTACTGAGGGAGCACCGCACTGTCGGAGGGGCAGTACTGAGGGAGCACCGCACTGTCGGAGGGGCAGGACTGAGGGAGCACCGCACTGTCGGAGGGGCAGTACTGAGGGAGCGCCGCACTGTCGGAGGGGCAGTACTGAGGGAGCGCCGCACTGTCGGAGGGGCTAGAGAAATACCACCAACGATGTCTCCGCAAGATCCTACAAATCCCCTGGGAGGACAGACGCACCAACATCAGTGTCCTCGACCAGGCCAACATCTCCAGCATCGAAGCACTGACCACACTCGACCAGCTCCGCTGGGCAGGGCCACATTGTCCACATGCCAGACACGAGACTTCCAAAGCAAGCGCTCTACTCGGAACTCCTTCACGGCAAACGAGCCAAAGGTGGGCAGAGGAAACGTTACGGGGACACCCTCAAAGCCTCCCTGATAAAGAGCAACATTCCCACTGACACCTGGGAGTCCCTGGGTAAAGACCAGACCGCCCCAAGTGGAGGAAGAGCATCCGGGAGGGCGCTGAGCTCCTCGAGTCTCGTCGCCGAGAGCGTGCAGAAACCAAGCGCAGGCAGCGGAAGGAGCGTGCGGCAAACCAGTCCCACCCTCCCCTTCCCTCAACCACTGTCTGTCCCACCTGTGACAGGGACTGTGGCTCTCGTATTGGACTGTTCAGTTACCTAAGGGCTCATGCTAAGAGTGGAAGCAAGTCTTCCTCGATTCCGAGGGACTGCCTATGATGATGATGAGGGATGGGATTCTGACCTCCATAAGTTGAAAACACAAGAGGACACTCGGTCCTCTTTCTGAACTGGGTGCCTTAATAATGCTGAGGGTTGCAGTTTGGAAAGTTTGGATCGTTTGACTCCTTCCGTAATATTTATATAATTCATAAACATCTGTGTCAGCTTTACTCGAAGTGGTTTCAATTCTGCAAAATGGGTGCACCGGATGTTGGCAGGAGGCGGGAGGGATCACACTGGAATCTGCCCTTGGGTTTTAGGAAGTGCTCGCGGGCTTGGCGATATAACGTTGCCCATTCCTTCAGCAGATCATTGTGAAGCTCAGCGCTGGTTCCTGCATCGTCGTACAGGATGGCTGGAGAAGAAGGCTTTGAGAGGTTTGCTGTGGACAGTCAGCAGAATGAGCATCGTTCAAAGTGGATTCCAGGTACATTAAAGTGAAGTGAGGATGGGAGTGAGCGGGCCAGTGGTCCCCACAGCATTTTGACGCATAAATATTCATGAGAGCTACACATCTGATTTTGGTTTTGACTGGGGGTGTGGGGGGGAGGCGGGGAATGTTGGTCAGGACAACATCTTACTGGTCAGAATCTTCTTCAATTATGTCTTCCTGTGGCCTGAGCAATGTCCAAATAAAACCGACACTGCTCGGGGGGTGCGGGGGACCTGTTCCTTTCAGTTGGGACCTTGTTGTTTAAAAGAAATAAAGACTTGCATTTATATAGCACCTTTCACGACCACCGGACGTCTCAAAGCGCTTTGCAGCCAATGAAGTACGTTTTGAAGCATAGTCACTGTTGTAATGTTGTATGGTACCTTGCAGTTTTTGCTAAATCTCTTCGCAAATCACAATTTGCTCACTTATCGCTAACTGTTTGTACAGCAACAGAAAAATAACTTGCATTTATTTATATAGTGCCTTTGGCATAGTAAAACGTCCCAAGGTACTTCACAGGAGCGTGAATCCATCAACCGAGCCACATAAGGAGGTACGAGGGCGGGTGACCTCAAGCTCGGTCAAAGAGGGAGGTTTGAAGGAGCGTCTTAAAGGAGGAGAGAGAGGTGGAGAGGTTTAGGGAGGGAGTTCCAGAGCTTGGGGCCCAGGCAGCTGAAGGCACGGCCACCGATGGTGGAGCGATTATAATCGGGGATGCTCAACATAGAAACATAGAAACATAGAAAATAGGTGCAGGAGTAGGCCATTCGGCCCTTCGAGCCTGCACCACCATTCGCTAAGATCGTGACTGAACATTCCCTCAGTACAGGGCAGAATTGGAGGAGCGCAGACATCTCGGGGGGGGGGGGGGGGTTGTGGGGCTGGAGGAGATTACAGAGATAGGGAGGGGCGAGGGCCATGGAGGGATTTTCAAAAGAAAATGAATAAAAGAAAAACTTGCATTTATATAGCGCCTTTCACAACCACCGGACGTTCCAAAGCGCTTTACAGCCAATGAAGTAGTTTTGGAGTGTAGTCATTGTTGTAATGTGGGAAATGCGGCAGCCAATTTGTGCACAGCAAGCTCCCACAAACATCAATCTGATAATGATCAGATAATTTTTTTTTTGCAATGTTGATTGAGGGATAAATATTGGCCCAAGGACACCGGGGATAACTCCCCTGCTCCTCTTCAAAATAGTGCCGTGGGATCTGTTACATCCACTAGAGAGCTTTAACGTCTCACCCGAAAGATGGCACCTCCAACAGTGCGGCGCTCCCTCAGTACTGCCCCTCCGACAGTGCAGCATTCCCTCACTACTGCCCCTCCGACAGTGCAGCGTTCCCTCAGTACTGTCCCTCCGACAGTGCAGCACTCCCTTACTACTGCCCCTCCGACAGTGCAGCGCTCCCTCAATACTGCCCCTCCGACAGTGCGGCACTCCCTCAGTACTGCCCCTCCGACAGTGCAGCGCTCCCTCAATACTGCCCCTCCGACAGTGCAGCGCTCCCTCAGTACCGCCCCTCCGACAGTGCAGCGCTCCCTCGGTACTGCCCCTCCGACAGTGCGGCGCTCCCTCAGTACTGCCCCTCCGACAGTGCATCACTCCATCATTACTGTCCCTCCGACAATATGGCGCTCCCTCAGTACTGCCCCTCCCTCAGTGCAGTTTTCCCTCAGTACTGCCCCTCCGACAGTGTGACACTCCCTCAGTACTGCCCCTCCAACAGTGCAGCTTTCCCTCAGTACTGCCCCTCCGACAGTGCAGCACTCCCTCAGTACTGCCCCTCCGACAGTGCGGCGCTCCCTCAGTACTGCCCCTCCGACAGTGCGGCGCTCCCTCAGTACTGCCCCTCCGACAGTGCGGCGCTCCCTCAGTACTGGCCCTCCGACAGTGCGGCGCTCCCTCAGTACTGCCCCTCCGACAGTGCGGCGCTCCCTCAGTACTGCCCCTCCGACAGTGCGGCACTCCCTCAGTACTGCCCCTCCGACAGTGCGGCGCTCCCTCAGTACTGCCCCTCCGACAGTGCAGCACTCCCTCAGTACTGCCCCTCCGACAGTGCGGCGCTCCCTCAGTACTGCCCCTCCGACAGTGCGGCACTCCCTCAGTACTGCAGTGAGAGCGGCAGCCTGGAGTAAGTGCTCAGAACCTTCTGACTCGGAGGCGCTGGTGCTACCACGGAGTCAAAGCTGAGCTTTCAAAGAGCTCGAGAGCTCCATCAACTGCTGAAGCCAGGAACTTGTTCCTCACAGGACGTGTCTTTAAATGTAACACAAAGGTGGAAAGACACAGCAAGTGTTATTGCTGCTGAATAGACTGCGGTGGGGTGGCCCAACTGGCGAGAGGCAGCTTACTTTGTCACATCTTTCAAGTGGAGATTATTTTTCTTGCTGACTGAGCTTCAGGTGTATAACCCTTGATTCTAATCCTTTTTGTGGGCTGTGGATTCAAATGCCACTTCAGGTACTTGAGCACCAAATAAAATCCAGGCTGACACTCCAGTGCTGAGGGAGCGCCGCACTGTCGGAGGGGCAGTGCTGAGGGAGTGCCACACTGTCGGAGGGGCAGTGCTGAGGGAGCGCCGCACTGTCGGAGGGGCAGTACTGAGGGAGTGCCGCACTGTCGGAGGGGCAGTGCTGAGGGAGCGCCGCACTGTCGGAGGGGCAGTACTGAGGGAGTGCCGCACTGTCGGAGAGGCAGTACTGAGGGAGTGCCACACTGTCGGAGGGGCAGTGCTGAGGGAGCGCCGCACTGTCGGAGGGGCAGTACTGAGGGAGTGCCGCACTGTCGGAGGGGCAGTGCTGAGGGAGTGCCGCACTGTCGGAGGGGCAGTACTGAGGGAGCGGCGCACTGTCGGAGGGGCAGTACTGAGGGAGCGCCGCACTGTCGGAGGGGCAGTACTGAGGGAGCGCTGCACTGTCGGAGGGGCAGTACTGAGGGAGCGCCGCACTGTCGGAGGGGCAGTACTGAGGGAGCGCTGCACTGTTGGAGGTGCCGTCTTTTCGATGAGACGTTAAACCGAGGCCACGTCTGCTCTCTCAGGTGGATGTAAAAGATCCCACGGCACTATTTTGAAGAAGAGCAGGGGAGTTCTCTCCGGTATCCTGGGGCCAATATTTATCCCTCAATCAACATCACAACAAAAACAGATTATCCGGTCATTATCACATTGCTGTGTGTGGGAGCTTGCTGTGCGCAAATTGGCTGCTGCGTTTCCCACATTACAACAGTGACCACACTCCAAAATACTTAATTGGCCACTAGCGATTTGGGATGCCCTGAGGTTGTGAAAGGCGCTATATAAATGCAATGTTTCCTTTACTTGCATCACAACGTGTTCATGGTATTTTTGGCATTAGCTTTTTAAAGGCTTATTGCTTTCGAGAATAAATGATAAAAGTGAGCTCATTTGGCAGCGATTACATTTGCCCATTATTTTGACGATTTTAATGCTCTATAATATGATATTCTAACTGGTGCCATGTTTTTAATATCCCAGCTAGCCGATTCAAGTCATTTTTCTGTGGGCCGGGGCTAATGCTCCTACTCTTCATCCTTCTGGGCATCGTCCTCATTCTTCTGATCACTGGAGTCAATAAATGTGAGTAACTTCACACTTCATGTCCATGTTGTTTTTTTATAATACATTCTTGGGATGTGGGCATCGCTGGCAAGGCCAGCATTTATTGCCCGTCCCTAATTGCCCCTTGAGAAGGTGGTGGTGAGCCGCCTTCTTGAACCGCTGCAGTCCGTGTGGTGAAGGTGCTCCCACACCAGATTTAGACTTGTTAAAGACTGGCTTGCGTTGGTCAATCGGGCTTTCACGATGGATCATTTTAATGGCACATTTTGAAGGGTATGTGGCTGGTAATTCGGGTTTGGAGAATTTACTTTCAAACCTCTCGGGTTTTTTTTTTGTTATTCATTGACGGGATGTGGGCATTGCCGGCAAGGCCGGTATTTATTGCCCCATCCCTACTCGCCCTCGAGAAGGTGGTGGTGAGCTGCCTTCTTGACTACAATTGAGTGGCTCGCTGGGCCTTTCCAGAGGGTCGTTAAGAGTCAATCACATTGCTGTGGGTCTGGTCCCAGCCCACACTGTGCGATATGTGAGCGCACTGGGTCCGTGCAGCAGAGCTGGTCTCCAGTCGTCCTGGTTAACCCTTGCCACTGGACCAAGCCCTAGCTCTGTCAAGCCCATGTGGTGGCTGGTGTGCAACGGTCACCCCACGTTAAAAAAATCCACGCACAGGCATCTTCCACCCTTCAGGATGTAGTTCGGGATCTCGAATATTAGGTCCTTCATTGAAACACCTGTGAACTCATCCCTTTTTGGTGTGGAAGCAAGTCACCCTCGATACGAGGGACCGCCTATGATGATGATGATGTTGATGGGTCTGGAGTCACATTTAGACCAGGCCGGGTAAGTGCGGCAGATTTCCTTCCCTAAAGGACATCAGTGAAGCAGATGAATTTAAATTCCCCAGCTGCCGTGGTGGGATTGGAACTCATGTTTCTGGATCATCAGCCTCAGTCTCTGGATTACTCATCATCATCATAGGCAGTCCCTCGGAATCGAGGAAGACTTGCTTCCACTCCTGAAGTGAGTTCTCAGGTGGTTGAACAGTCCCAATACAAGAACCACAGTCCCTGTCACACGTGGGACAGATAGTCGTTGAGGGAAGGGGAGGGTGGGACTGGTTTGCCGCACGCTCCTTCCGCTGCCTGCGCTTGGTTTCTGCGCGCTCTCGGCGACGAGACTCGAGGTGCTCAGCGCCCTCCCGGATGCACTTTCTCCACTTAGGGCGGACTGGTCTTTGGCCCAGGGACTCCCAGGTGTCAGTGGGGATGTCACACTTTATCAGGGAGGCTTTGAGGGTGTCTCTGTAACGTTTCCACTGCCCACCTTTGGCTTCTTTGCCGTGAAGGAGCTCCGAGTAGAGCACTTGCTTTGGGAGTCTCGTGTCTGGCATGCGGACAATGTGGCCCGCCCAGCGGAGCTGATCGAGTGTGGTCAGTGCTTCGACACTGGGGATGTTGGCCTGGTCGAGGACGCTGATGTTGGTGTGCCTGTCCTCCCAGGGGATTGTAGGATCTTGCGGAGACATCGTTGGCGATATTTCTCCAGCAACTTGAGGTGTCTACTGTACATAGTCCATGGATTACGAGTCCAGTAACAGAAACACTATGCTACCGAACTTAGCACCTAAACTGTTGTCAACTTTTAAGCTTCAGAGACGAACAAGGTGGTGGAGGAATTTCAGTCCCAAGTCCAGATGCAAGTCTCTCAGGCATTGGTTAACGGTGAGTTATACGCGGTCAAGTGGGGGTTTGAATCTTGACTGCAGCTCAGCGAAAAGGTAGAGCCTACAAGACGGTACAGGTACGAACTCTCAAGTCCGCAGTTCCAAACTCCAGAACGTTACGAAATCCGGACTTCCCGCTGATCCGTGGAGCGGTCGTCCGAAATCCGGGAAATGATCCGAAATCCGGAACATTTTTTTTTTTAAACTCCGCGCATGGGCTAGAGATTCGGTTTTTGGTGACAGTATTTTTCCGGCAGTTTTCGGCAAAAAAATCACACTGCTATTTTTTAAAGGCCTAATTTAGGTTATTCCTGAAAAAGAACAAAGAAATATAAATATTTGAATTACCTTTTTTTGCAGGTCTTCATACCTACCGTTCTCCCAATGGACGGCAACACAGGTTATTCCCGGGCGGGGTGTTTTTCGAACTAACTACGGGTCACAGCTGGGCCAAATAGTTTTTTTTACTACAGTAAATAATTCCCCCCCCCACACACACACACAGGCACACACACCAATAAATTGCAAAAAATAAGAAAATTAAAAAAATCACAAAACATTCACAAAACACTTAATTATTAGAAACATAGAAATTTACAGGGCAGAAGGAGGCCATTTCGGTCCATCGTGTCCTCGCCGGCCGACAAAGAGCCACACGGCCCTCGGTCAGCAGCCCTGAAGGTTACATATAAACCGATGAACAATGAGGGAAAGGCAAAGAGCACCCGGCCCAACCAGTCCGCCCCACACCACTGTGACACCCCTTACACTGAAACATTCCACACTCCACCCCGACCGGAGCCATGTGATCTCCTGGGAGAGGCAAAAACCAGATAAAAACCCAGGCCAATTTAGGGAGAAAAAAAATCTGGGAAAATCCCTCTCCGACCCATCCCGGCGATCGACACTAGTCCAGGAGATCACCCTGGCCGTATTCGATTCCCTGCAGTACTTACCATTATATCTGCACCGGCCAACAAAAGGTCATCCAGTCCAATCCCAATTACCAGCTCTAGGTCCGTAACCCTTCAATGGGAGGGGGGTGGGGGGGAACCTATTGAATCATTGAGAATGAAAACTATTCAAAAATAAAAACTGTAACTCACCTTTTTTGCAGGTCTTCATACCTACTGCTGTCTGTGGGGCTGAAACGCTAGTTTTTCTCGAGCGTTTTTTTTTAGCCCAGAATACGACCGGGCGAAGTGTCCCGAAATGCGGAACGGCCTCAGTCCCGAGATTTCCGAATTTCGGAGGTTGTACCTGTATGAGAACATAGGTCAACAACAATAGCTAACATTTATATAGCACCCTTAACATAGTAAAATATCCCAAGGTGCTTCACAGGAGCGTTTTCAAACAAAATCTGACCCGAGCCACATAAGGAGATTTTTGGACCGGGGTGGTAGATTTTGCAATGTGTGCGCCTGTGCGCATGCTCACAGGTTGGTGTAGCTGTTGAGTTGCGAGTGGCTCAGCCAATCACACGATGTCAGTAATATATTAGCATGGATAGAGGATTGGCTAACTAACAGAGAGTCGGGATAAATGGTTCATTCTCTGGTTGGTAATCAGTAGCTAGTGGGGTGCCGCAGGGATCAGTGCTGGGACCCCAACTATTTACAATCTATATGAACGACTTGGAAGAAGGGACTGAGTGTAACGTAGCCAAGTTTTCTGACAATACAAAGATGGGAGGAAAAGCAATGTGTGAGGAGGACACAAAAAATCTGCAAAAGGACATGGACAGGCTAAGTGAGTGGGAAAAAATGTGACAGATGAAGTATAATGTTGGAAAGTGTGAGGTCATGCATTTTGGTAGAAAAATAATCAAAGAGGAAGTTATTATTTAAATGGAGAAAAATTACAAAGTGCCGCAGTACAGCGGGACCTGGGGGTACTTGGTTCATGAAACACAAAAGGTTAGTATGCAGGTACAGCAAGTGATCAGGAAGGCCAATGGTATCTTGGCCTTTATTGCAAAGGGGATGGAGTATAAAAGCAGGGAAGTCTTGCTATAGCTATACAGGGTATTGGTGAGGCCACACCTGGAGTACTGCGTGCAGTTTTGGTTTCCATATTTACGAAAGGATATACTTGCTTTGGAGGCAGTTCAGAGAAGGTTCACTCGGTTGATTCCGGGGATGAGGGGGTTGACTTATGAGGAAAGGTTGAGTAGATTGGGCCTCTACTCATTGGAATTCAGAAGAATGAGAGGTGATCTTATCGAAACGTATAAGATTATGAGGGGGTTTGACAAGGTGAATGTAGAGAGGATGTTTCCACTGATGGGGGAGACTAGAACCAGAGGGCATGATCTTAGAATAAGGGGCTGCCCATTTAAAACTGAGATGAGGAGAAATTTCTTCTCTCAGAGGGTTGTAAATCTGTGGAATTCGCTGCCTCAGAGAGCTGTGGAAGCTGGGACATTGAATAAATTTAAGACAGAGATAGACAGTTTCTTAAACGATGGGATAAGGTGTTATGGAGAGCGGATAGGGAAGTGGACCTGAGTCCATGACGGATCAGCCATGATCGTATTAAATGGCAGAGCAGGCTCGAGGGGCCATATGGCCTACACCTGCTCCTATTTCTTTTGCTCTTATGTACACAAGACTCAATAAAACCCCGGCCAGTTGGGGTCGGGGGATCCACGATGGGGCAGGTGGTTGTGAGCCATGTGGATGAACTGGTAATGTGTCGTGTGATTGTTAAACCTTTTGCTAATAAACCAACTAGTTCTTATTAGCAATGTGTTGCTGTGAATTCTTAAGCAAAGAACCCATGAAGCAAATACATTACATATTTTAAGGAGTGTTTTAAAGGAGGAAGGAGAGGCGAAGAGGTTTAGGGAGGGAGTTCCAAAGTCAGAGCCTTGGCAACGGAACATAAGATATAGGAGCAGGAGTCGGCCATTCGGCCCCTTGAGCCTGCTCCGTGTTCAATAAATCATGGCTGATCTGAAGTCACGGCCACCGATGGTTGAGTGATTATAATCAGGGATGGGCAAGTAGCCAGAATTTGAGGAGTGCAGATATCTCGGGGGTTTGTGGAGCTGGAGGAGATTACAGAGATAGGGAGGGGTGAGGGCCATGGAGGGATTTGAAAACAAGGATGAGAATTTTGAAATCGAATGGCGCTGCTTAACCTGGAGCCAACGTAGGTCAGCGAGCACAAGGGGTGATGGGTGAGCGGGACTTGGTGCGAGTTAGGACACGGGGCAGTGAGCACAGGGGGTGATGGGTGAGTGGGACTCGGTGCGAGTTAGGACACGGGGCAGTGAGCACAGGGGGTAATGGGTGAGCGGGACTCGGTGCGAGTTAGGACACGGGGCAGTGAGCACAGGGGGTAATGGGTGAGCGGGACACGGTGCGAGTTAGGACACGGGGCAGCGAGCACAGGGGGTGATGGGTGAGCGGGATTTGGTGCGAGTTAGGACACGGGGCAGCGAGCACAGGGGGTGATGGGTGAGCGGGACTCGGTGCGAGTTAGGACACGGGGCAGCGAGCACAGGGGGTGATGGGTGAGCGGGACTCGGTGCGAGTTAGGACACGGGGCAGCGAGCACAGGGGGTGATGGGTGAACGGGACTCGGTGCGAGTTAGGACACGGGGCAGCGAGCACAGGGGGTGATGGGTGAGCGGGACTCAGTGCGAGTTAGGACACGGGGCAGCGAGCACAGGGGGTGATGGGTGAGCGGGACTTGGTGCGAGTTAGGACACGGGGCAGCGAGCACAGGGGGTGATGGGTGAGCGGGACTTGGTGCGAGTTAGGACACGGGGCAGTGAGCACAGTGGGTGATGGGTGAGCGGGACTTGGTGCGAGTTAGGACACAGGGCAGCGAGCACAGGGGGTGATGGGTGAGCGGGACACGGTGCGAGTTAGGACACGGGGCAGTGAGCACAGGGGGTGATGGGTGAGCGGGGCACGGTGCAAGTTAGGACACGGG
This sequence comes from Pristiophorus japonicus, assembly GCF_044704955.1. Taxonomy (NCBI): domain Eukaryota; kingdom Metazoa; phylum Chordata; class Chondrichthyes; family Pristiophoridae; genus Pristiophorus; species Pristiophorus japonicus. The sequence continues at coordinate 4,963,057 of NC_092000.1, read as the reverse complement.
GCAGCGAGCACAGGGGGTGATGGGTGAGCGGGACTTGGTGCGAGTTAGGACACGGGGCAGTGAGCACAGGGGGTGATGGGTGAGCGGGGCACGGTGCAAGTTAGGACACGGGGCAGCGAGCACAGGGGGTGATGGGTGAGCGGGACTCGGTGCGAGTTAGGACACGGGGCAGTGAGCACAGGGGGTGATGGGTGAGCGGGGCACGGTGCAAGTTAGGACACGGGGCAGCGAGCACAGGGGGTGATGGGTGAGCGGGACTTGGTGCGAGTTAGGACACGGGGCAGTGAGCACAGGGGGTGATGGGTGAGCGGGGCACGGTGCAAGTTAGGACACGGGGCAGCGAGCACAGGGGGTGATGGGTGAGCGGGACTTGGTGTGAGTTAGGACACGGGGCAGCCAAGTTTTGGATGGCCTCAAGTTTACGGTGGGTAGAATATGGGAGGCCAGCCAGGAGCGCGTTGGAATAGTCAAGTTTTCAGGTAACAAATTCTAACCTTGGAGGCTACATTACTTCTCACGTTTTAGTTTCAGAAAAATCGGAGCTGATGAATCTCGAACGCCGTATTGTGAGTGAAGTGAAGCAGATGGCCACAAAACGTGAGTGGGACACTGTTGGGTCTATTGAGAGGCAGCGCCGGGAACAATTTGAGCAGGAATCAGTCACTGGGGACTCGGGAGCAGATATCACCAATCTCACTCAGTATTCATCAAATTCAAACACAATGAACTGAATCGGTGCCCCGCAATGCTATATTTCAATCTAAGATCCAACCATTCCACTTTCTGATCTTCGATCATGAGAAACAGTGAAGTTCCAACTCCGAATCATCTTCAAACACAAACAGGGGGTTTACATGGAATTGCTCGTAGTGTGGTTGTACCTGTTGAGGGGCTGATATGTGCTCCTGAATAAATCATATTCCCTTTTGGGGGGCCTTAAATCTTTCCATTGAGGGATTTACTTCCCCAGTGAAGAGGCTGATAATGGGAAACATTTGCGATGCTATGGGGAAAGAGCAGGGGGGAGTGAGACTAACTGGATCGCTCTTTCAGAGAGGCACGATGGGCCAAATGGCCTCCTTCTGTGTGTGTGTGAGTGTGTATGTGTATCTGTGAGTGAGTGTGTGTGTGAGTGTGTGAATGTGAGAGAGTGTGTGTGTGTGTGTGAGTGTGTGAATGTGAGTGAGTGTGTGTGTGTGTGTGTGTGTGATTGTGAGAATGTGAGTGAGTGTGTGTGTGTGTGTGAATGTGAGTGTAATTGTGAGTGTGTGTGAATGTGAGTGTAAGTGTGAGTGTGTGTGTGTGTGTGAGAAATAATGTGTGTGTGAGTGTGTGTGTGAGTGTGTGAATGAGAGAGAATGTGTGTGTGAGTGTGTGTGAGTGTATGTGTGAGAGAGAGTGTGTGTGTCTGAGTGTGTGTGTGTGAGAGAAAATGTGTGTGTGTGTGTGTGAGTGTGTGTGTGAGAGAGAGTGTGTGTGTGTGAATGTGTGTGTGAGAGTGTGTGTGAGAGTGTGTGTGTGTGAGTGTGTGTGAGTGTGTCTGTGAGAGAGAATGTGTGTGTGTGAGAGTGTGTGTGAGTGTGTGTGTGAGGGAGAATGTGTGTGTGTGTGAGTGTGTGTGTGAGAGAGAATGTGTGTGTGTGAGTGTGTGTGTGAGTGTGTGTGAGAGTGTGTGTGAGAGAGAATGTGTGTGTGTGAGAGTGTGTGTGAGTGTGTGTGTGAGAGAGAATGTGTGTGTGTGTGAGTGTGTGTGTGAGAGAGAATGTGTGTGTGTGTGAGTGTGTGTGTGAGTGTGTGTGAGTGTGTGTGAGAGAGAATGTGTGTGTGTGAGAGTGTGTGTAAGTGTATGTGTGAGAGAGAATGTGTGTGTGTGAGAGTGTGTGTGTGTGAGTGTGTGTGTGTGTGAGAGATAGAAACATAGAAACATAGAAAATAGGTGCAGGAGTAGGCCATTCGGCCCTTCTAGCCTGCACCGCCATTCAATGAGTTCATGGCTGAACATTCAACTTCAGTACCCCATTCCTGCTTTCTCGCCATACCCCTTGATCCCCCTAGTAGTAAGGACCTCATCTAACTCCTTTTTGAATATATTTAGTGAATTGGCCTCAACAACTTTCTGTGGTAGGGAATTCCACAGGTTCACCACTCTCTGGGTGAAGAAGTTCCTCCGCATCTCGGTCCTAAATGGCTTACCCCTTATCCTTAGACTGTGACCTCTGGTTCTGGACTTCCCCAACATTGGGAACATTCTTCCTGCATCTAACCTGTCTAACCCCGTCAGAATTTTATATGTTTCTATGAGGTCCCCTCTCATTCTTCTGAACTCCAGTGAATACAAGCCCAGTTGATCCAGTCTTTCTTGATAGGTCAGTCCCGCCATCCCGGGAATCAGTCTGGTGAACCTTCGCTGCACTCCCTCAATAGCAAGAATGTCCTTCCTCAGGTTAGGAGACCAAAACTGTACACAATACTCCAGGTGTGGCCTCACCAATGCCCTGTACAACTGTAGCAACACCTCCCTGCCCCTGTACTCAAATCCCCTTGCTATGAAGGCCAACATGCCATTTGCTTTCTTAACCGCCTGCTGCACCTGCATGCCAACCTTCAATGACTGATGTACCATGACACCCAGGTCTCTTTGCACCTCCCCTTTTCCTAATCTGTCACCATTCAGATAATAGTCTGTCTCTCTGTTTTTACCACCAAAGTGGATAACCTCACATTTATCCACATTATACTTCATCTGCCATGCATTTGCCCACTCACCTAACCTATCCAAGTCGCTCTGCAGCCTCACAGCATCCTCCTCGCAGCTCACACTGCCACCCAACTTAGTGTCATCTGCAAATTTGGAGATACTACATTTAATCCCCTCATCTAAATCATTAATGTACAGTGTAAACAGCTGGGGCCCCAGCACAGAACCTTGCGGTACCCCACTAGTCACTGCCTGCCATTCTGAAAAGTACCCATTTACTCCTACTCTTTGCTTCCTGTCTGACAACCAGTTCTCAATCCATGTCAGTACACTACCCCCAATCCCATGTGCTCTAACTTTGCACATCAATCTCTTGTGTGGGACCTTGTCGAATGCCTTCTGAAAGTCCAAATATACCACATCAACTGGTTCTCCCTTATCCACTCTACTGGAAACATCCTCAAAAAATTCCAGAAGATTTGTCAAGCATGATTTCCCTTTCACAAATCCATGCTGACTTGGACCTATCATGTCACCTCTTTCCAAATGCACTGCTATGACATCCTTAATAATTGATTCCATCATTTTACCCACTACCGATGTCAGGCTGACCGGTCTATAATTCCCTGTTTTCTCTCTCCCTCCTTTTTTAAAAAGTGGGGTTACATTGGCTACCCTCCACTCCATAGGAACTGATCCAGAGTCAATGGAATGTTGGAAAATGACTGTCAACGCATCCACTATTTCCAAGGCCACCTCCTTAAGTACTCTGGGATGCAGTCCATCAGGCCCTGGGGATTTATCGGCCTTCAATCCCATCAATTTCCCCAACACAATTTCCCGGCTAATAAGGATTTCCCTCAGTTCCTCCTCCTTACTAGACCCCCCGACCCCTTTTATAACCGGAAGGTTGTTCGTGTCCTCCTTCGTGAATACCAAACCAAAGTACTTGTTCAATTGGTCCGCCATTTCTTTGTTCCCCGTTATGACTTCCCCTGATTCTGACTGCAGAGGACCTACGTTTGTCTTTACTAACTTTTTCTCTTTACATATCTATAGAAACTTTTGCAATCCGTCTTAATGTTCCCTGCAAGCTTCTTCTCATACTCCATTTTCCCTGCCCTAATCAAACCCTTTGTCCTCCTCTGCTGAGTTCTAAATTTCTCCCAGTCCCCAGGTTCGCTGCTATTTCTGGCCAATTTGTATGCCACTTCCTTGGCTTTAATACTATCCCTGATTTCCCTTGATAGCCACGGTTGAGCCACCTTCCCTTTTTTATTTTTATGCCAGACAGGAATGTACAATTGTTGTAGTTCATCCATGCGGTCTCTAAATGTCTGCCATTGCCCATCCACAGTCAACCCCTTAAGTATCATTTGCCAATCCATCCCAGCCAATTCACGCCTCATACCTTCAAAGTTAGCCTTCTTTAAGTTCTGGACCATGGTCTCTGAATTAACTGTTTCATTCTCCATCCCAATGCAGAATTCCACCATATTATGGTCACTCTTCCCCAAGGGGCCTCGCACAACGAGATTGCTAATTAATCCTCTCTCATTACACAACACCCAGTCTAAGATGGCCTCCCCCCTAGTTGGTTCCTCGACATATTGGTTTAAAAAACCATCCCTTATGCACTCCAGAAAATCCTCCTCCACCGTATTGCTTCCAGTTTGGTTAGCCCAATCTATGTGCATATTAAAGTCACCCATTATAACTGCTGCACCTTTATTGCACGCACCCCTAATTTCCTGTTTGATGCCCTCCCCAACATCACTACTACTGTTTGGAGGTCTGTACACAACTCCCACTAACGTTTTTTGCCCTTTGGTGTTCTGCAGCTCTACCCATATAGATTCCACATCATCCAAGCTAATGTCCTTCCTAACTATTGCCTTAATCTCCTCCTTAACCAGCAATGCTACCCCACCTCCTTTTCCTTTTATTCTATCCTTCCTGAATGTTGAATACCCCTGGATGTTGAGTTCCCAGCCCTGATCATCCTGGAGCCACGTCTCCGTAATCCCAATCACATCATATTTGTTAACATCTATTTGCACAGTTAATTCATCCACCTTATTGCGGATACTCCTTGCATTAAGACACAAAGCCTTTAGGCTTGTTTTTTTAACACCCTCTGTCCTTTTAGAATTTTGCTGTACAATGGCCCTTTTTGTTCTTTGCCTTGGGTTTCTCTGCCCTCCACTTTTCCTCATCTCCTTTCTGTCTTTTGTTTTTGCCTCCTTTTTGTTTCCCTCTATCTCCCTGCATTGGTTCCCATCCCCCTGCCATATTAGTTTAACTCCTCCCCAACAGCACTAGCAAACACTCCCCCGAGGACATTGGTTCCGATTCTGCCCAGGTGCGTGTGTGAGTGTGAGAGTGTGTGAGTGTGTGTGAGTGTGTGTGTGTGTGTGTGTGTGTGTGAGTGTGTGTGTGTGTGTGTGAGTGTGTGTGCGTGTGTGTGTGTGTGTGTGTGAGTGTGTGTGTGTGTGTGTGAGTGTGTGTGAGTGTGTGTTATTTTCTCTCCTGATTCCTATTTGCTGTCTAGTTTTGGCAGTGTTGTCGAAGAAGACTATTGAAATAATAGCCAAGATCTCCAGAAAAGTGGAAATGCTGCCGGAACCTGGTGAGTTATCTGAAGATAATCGACTGAACTGAAGTACTGAGAGGGGCAGGTTGTGCAGGCAGGGGAACAGAGTTTTGGAGGGTTCTCCGCCCAAAGGTCAGCCCGATCGACAGTCAGGCGGGGAGCGGTTAAGGAGCCCACCACTGGTAGTGGGAGCACTGCTGGGGGGGGCAGTCCGATCCCCGAAAGGGGTCTGTGTATGGAGGGGGATCCGTACGACAAAGGACACACCTGTTGATGGAGTTCAGAGCTGAGTCAACTCTGGGTGGTACTCTCAGTAATCCACTGAGACTGTCGATGCTTGGCCAGACGGACTTAGTGACGTTCGGAGGGTGCGGCCACCATGGAGGGTTGGGCTGCTTTGCCGTAGTGGCGGGATTTGCGTTCCTCTTCTTGGAAAGCTAGAATGCTTTGCCATGTGGGGACATCAGATATAGAAAGCATCTTTCTTCCATGGCTCGCGCCCCTCCCTGCCTCTGTAATCTTCTCCAGCCCCACAACCCACCCCCTACTCCCCCGAGATATCTGCGCTCCTCTAATTCTGGCCTGGTTATAATCGCTCCACCATCGGTGGCCGTGCCTTCTGTTGCCTGGGCCCTAAGCTCTGGAACTCCCTCCCTAAACCCCTCAACTCTCTTTCATCCTTGGAGTCGCTCCTTAAAATCTACCTCTTTGACCAAGCTTTTGGTCACCTGCCCTAATTTCTGCTGTGGATTGGTGTCAAATTGATTTGTTTTGACTTATCATCATCAGCGGTCCCTCGTATCGAAGATGACTTGCTTCCACGCCAAAAAGGGATGAGCTCACAGATGTTTCAGTGAAGGACCTAATATTCCAGATCCCGAACTACATCCTGAAGGGTTGGAAGATGCCTGTGCGTGGATTTTTTTAACGTGGGGTGACCGTTGCACACCAGCCACCACACGGGGCTTGACAGAGCTAGGTCTTGGTCCAGTGGCAAGGGTTAACCAGGACGACTGGAGACCTGCTCTGCTGCACGGACCCAGTGCGCGCACACATATCGCACAGTGTGGGCTGGGCCCGTGCTGCCCCTGGGCCCCTGGCCCAGAACTCAAGCCTCCCCTGGGCCCCGATCACGTCCCCCTACAATCTCTCGCCGCTCCTTCGCCCCGACCTCGCCGCTCCTGCTGTACCTGCCCACGCTCCAATCACCGACCTGCACCTTGATGACGTCACTCTTCGCTGCCGTTGCCCTTGACTTATAACACTGCTGTGAAGTGCCCTGGGACATTTTACTTTGTTAAAGGTGCTATATAAAGATGCTATACAAATCAGGGTTATTGTTAAACACCAGGAGCTTGTACTTAATTGCACCATTAACGCCCAAGGTGCTTCACAAGGGCCATATCAAACCAGAATTGATACCAAGCCACATGAGATACTAGGGACAGGTGACCAAAAGCTTGGTCAAAGAGGTAGGTTTTAAAGACCGTCTTAAAGGACGAAAGAGAGGTGGAGAGGTTTAGGGAGGTAGTTCCAGAGCTTGGGGGCCCAGGCAGCTGAAGGCACGGCCACCGATGGTGGGCCGATGGAAACCGGGGGATGCCCATGAGGCCAGAATTGGAGGGAAATCATTACTTTGGAGGTTTTTCGGGGTAAGTACACCATGGGACCCCTCTTGAACCCGACAACCGTGTTTGACGGCAGGTCCTGCCTGCTGGGCGGTGTTGATTTAGTGAAATGTCGGCTGTTTTGCGGAGGTGGCCTCTCTGAATGTTGACTGTTTTTCAGCGTGCCAAAACCTTCAATGCCCTCGCTACTGGCAACACTTCAACGGGAGCTGCTACTACTTTTCAAATAAGGAGGTCACTTGGAACTCGAGCAACCTGTACTGTTCCCTCCGTGGGTCCCACCTCGTGGTCATTAACGACCGTAACGAGCAGGTAAAGCTAAGCTGTCACAACGAGCCCTGTTCCATCTCTCTATTCCACATGGGGTTGACAATATTTTCCAGATCCAAACCAGAGTCATTTTTGTTGGCTGAGGGTATTGAGGTTTATGAAACTAAGACGGGTAGATGGAGTTAAGATACAGATCAGCCATGAAGGAGAGAATAAAAGGAAAAGGAGGTGGGGTAGCATTGCTGGTTAAGGAGGAGATTAAGGCAATAGTTAGGAAGGACATTGGCTTGGATGATGTGGAATCTATATGGGTAGAGCTGCAGAACACCAAAGGGCAAAAAACATTAGTGGGAGTTGTGTACAGACCTCCAAACAGTAGTAGTGATGTTGGGGAGGGCATCAAACATGAAATTAGGGGTGCATGCAATAAAGGTGCAGCAGTTATAATGGGTGACTTTAATATGCACATAGATTGGGCTAACCAAACTGGAAGCAATACGGTGGAGGAGGATTTCCTGGAGTGCATAAGGGATGGTTTTTTAGACCAATATGTCGAGGAACCAACTAGGGGGGAGGCCATCTTAGACTGGGTGTTATGTAATGACAGAGGATTAATTAGCAATCTCGTTGTGCGAGGCCCCTTGGGGAAGAGTGACCATAATATGGTGGAATTCTGCATTGGGATGGAGAATGAAACAGTTAATTCAGAGATCATGGTCCAGAACTTAAAGAAGGCTAACTTTGAAGGTATGAGGCGTGAATTGGCTGGGATGGATTGGCGAATGATACTTAAGGGGTTGACTGTGGATGGGCAATGGCAGACATTTAGAGACCGCATGGATGAACTACAACAATTGTACATTCCTGTCTGGCATAAAAATACAAAAGGGAAGGTGGCTCAACCGTGGCTATCAAGGGAAATCAGGGATAGTATTAAAGCCAAGGAAGTGGCATACAAATTGGCCAGAAATAGAAGCGAACCTGGGGACTGGGAGAAATTTAGAACTCAGCAGAGGAGGATAAAGGGTTTGATTAGGGCAGGGAAAATGGAGTATGAGAAGAAGCTTGCAGGGAACATTAAGACGGATTGCAAAAGTTTCTATAGATATGTAAAGAGAAAAAGGTTAGTAAAGACAAACGTAGGTCCCCTGCAGTCAGAATCAGGGGAAGTCATAACGGGGAACAAAGAAATGGCGGACCAATTGAACAAGTACTTTGGTTCGGTATTCACGAAGGAGGACACGAACAACCTTCCGGTTATAAAAGGGGTCGGGGGGTCTAGTAAGGAGGAGGAACTGAGGGAAATCCTTATTAGCCGGGAAATTGTGTTGGGGAAATTGATGGGATTGAAGGCCGATAAATCCCCAGGGCCTGATGGACTGCATCCCAGAGTACTTAAGGAGGTGGCTTTGGAAATAGTGGATGCGTTGACAGTCATTTTCCAACATTCCATTGACTCTAGATCAGTTCCTATGGAGTGGAGGGTAGCCAATGTAACCCCACTTTTTAAAAAAGGAGGGAGAGAGAAAACAGGGAATTATAGACCGGTCAGCCTGACATCGGTAGTGGGTAAAATGATGGAATCAATTATTAAGGATGTCATAGCAGTGCATTTGGAAAGAGGTGACATGATAGGTCCAAGTCAGCATGGATTTGTGAAAGGGAAATCATGCTTGACAAATCTTCTGGAATTTTTTGAGGATGTTTCCAGTAGAGTGGATAAGGGAGAACCAGTTGATGTGGTATATTTGGACTTTCAGAAGGCGTTCAACAAGGTCCCACACAAGAGATTGATGTGCAAAGTTAGAGCACATGGGATTGGGGGTAGTGTACTGACATGGATTGAGAACTGGTTGTCAGACAGGAAGCAAAGAGTAGGAGTAAATGGGTACTTTTCAGAATGGCAGGCAGTGACTAGTGGGGTACCGCAAGGTTCTGTGCTGGGGCCCCAGCTGTTTACACTGTACATTAATGATTTAGATGAGGGGATTAAATGTAGTATCTCCAAATTTGCGGATGACACTAAGTTGGGTGGCAGTGTGAGCTGCGAGGAGGATGCTGTGAGGCTGCAGAGCGACTTGGATAGGTTAGGTGAGTGGGCAAATGCATGGCAGATGAAGTATAATGTGGATAAATGTGAGGTTATCCACTTTGGTGGTAAAAACAGAGAGACAGACTATTATCTGAATGGTGACAGATTAGGAAAAGGGGAGGTGCAAAGAGACCTGGGTGTCATGGTACATCAGTCATTGAAGGTTGGCATGCAGGTACAGCAGGCGGTTAAGAAAGCAAATGGCATGTTGGCCTTCATAGCGAGGGGATTTGAGTACAGGGGCAGGGAGGTGTTGCTACAGTTGTACAGGGCATTGGTGAGGCCACACCTGGAGTATTGTGTACAGTTTTGGTCTCCTAACCTGAGGAAGGACATTCTTGCTATTGAGGGAGTGCAGCGAAGGTTCACCAGACTGATTCCCGGGATGGCGGGACTGACCTATCAAGAAAGACTGGATCAACTGGGCTTGTATTCACTGGAGTTCAGAAGAATGAGAGGGGACCTCATAGAAACATTTAAAATTCTGACGGGGTTAGACAGGTTAGATGCAGGAAGAATGTTCCCAATGTTGGGGAAGTCCAGAACCAGAGGTCACAGTCTAAGGATAAGGGGTAAGCCATTTAGGACCGAGATGCGGAGGAACTTCTTCACCCAGAGAGTGGTGAACCTGTGGAATTCTCTACCACAGAAAGTTGTTGAGGCCAATTCACTAAATATATTCAAAAAGGAGTTAGATGAGGTCCTTACTACTAGGGGGATCAAGGGGTATGGCGAGAAAGCAGGAATGGGGTACTGAAGTTGAATGTTCAGCCATGAACTCATTGAATGGCGGTGCAGGCTAGAAGGGCCGAATGGCCTCCTTCTGTTCCTATAAGTGTGGCAGCTTAGGAGGAGACATAAAGTGACAGGGGTGGGGGGAAAGGGGCCTCGGTTCAACGTATCATCTGAAAGACGGCACCTCTGCCAGTGCAGCACTCCCTCAGTACTGCCCCTTCGACAGTGCGGCGCTCCCTCAGTACTGCCCCTCCGACAGTGCGGCACTCCCTCAGTACTGCCCCTCCGACAGTGCAGCACTCCCTCAGTACTGCCCCTCCGACAGTGCGGCGCTCCCTCACTACTGCCCCTCCGACAGTGCGGCTCTCCCTCAGTACTGCCCCTCCGACAGTGCAGCGCTCCCTCAGTACTGCCCCTCCGACAGTGCGGCGCTCCCTCAGTACTGCCCCTCCGACAGTGCGGCGCTCCCTCAGTACTGCGCCTCCGACAGTGCGGCGCTCCCTCAGTACTGCCCCTCCGACAGTGCGGCGCTCCCTCAGTACTGCCCCTCCGACAATGCAGCACTCCCTCAGTACTGCCCCTCCGACAGTGCAGCACTCCCTCGGTACTGCCCCTCCGACAGTGCAGCACTCCCTCAGTACTGCCCCTTCAACAGCGCGGCACCCCCTCGGTACTGCCCCTCCGACAGTGCGGCACTCCCTCAGTACTGCCCCTCCAACAATGCAGCACTCCCTCAGTACTGCCCCTCTGACAGTGCAGCACTCCCTCAGTACTGCCCCTCCGACAGTGCGGCACTCCCTCAGTACTGCCCTTCTGACACTGTGGCACTATCTCAGTACTGCTCCTCCGACAGTGCCTGGGATGGGGGGATTGTCCTATGAGGAGAGATTGAGTAGACTGGGCCTATATTCTCTGGAGTTTAGAAGAATGAGAGGTGATCTCATTTGAAACATACAAAATTCTTACAGGGTTTGACAGGGTAGATACAGGGAGGATGTTTCCCCCGGGCTGGGGAGTCTAGAACCAGGGGTCACAGTCTCAGGATAAGGGGTCGGCCATTTAGGACTGAGATGAGGAGAAACTTCTTCACTCAGAGGGTGGTGAATCTTTGGAATTCTCTGCCCCAGAGGATTGTGGAGGCTCAGTCTTTGAGTATATTCAAGGCTGAGATCGATAGAGTTTTAGACTCTCGGGGTATCAAGGGATATGGGGATCGGGCGGGAAAGTGGAGTTGAGGTCGAAGATCAGCCGTGATCTCATTGAATGGCGGAGCAGGCTCGAGGGGCCGAATGGCCGACTCCTGCTCCTATTCCTTAAGTTCTTATTAAATATTTTCCCTTTTCTTAACTACTAATTCTATTTCTATCCTTGCACAGTATTTTCTTACGATTGAAAGCAATACCAAGAGATACTGGATTGGTCTGACTGATCATGTGAATGAGGACAACTGGCAATGGGTGGACGGCACTGCTTATGAAACAACACCAACGTGAGTTTGTTTAACAATTACACCATACCAGGGCCAAGCGCTGGCCATCGGAGCGACTTACGGAACAGTCAGCGCGGCTGACTTTACTCCATCAAAAATAGATGTCAAAACGCAGGCTCCAATATCGTCATTTTCAATAACGCCGCAAAGCCCCACAGCTGGATACTGTGAGAAACTATGACACAGAACCTGTCATAGCTGTAATGTATTTGCTTCATGGGTTCTTTGCTTCAGAATTCACAGCAACACATTTGCTATTAAGAACTAGTTGGTTTATTAGCAAAAGGTTTAACGATCACACGACACATTACCGGTTCATCCACCAGGCTCACAACCACCTGCCCCATCATGGATCCCCCGAACCCAACTGGCCGGGGTTTTATTGAGTCTTGTGAACGTCACGTGACTGGCTAAGCCACTCCCACCTCAACAGCTCTACAACTCTTTTTAAGGAGACAAAATAAAGTTAGATCAAGTGCCCCCCCGATCTGGGGGACACTCCAAACATTTCCCAAGGCCCTTTTTTTTGTGTTTTTTTTTGTATTTTTGTAGTTTTTTTTGTGGGTTTTTTGGGCCCTAAAACCATAATTTACAAGTGCCCCCTATAAAAGGGGAGGGGGACACTAAAACCAGCATTTAAAACAAATTAAACTTTAAAACATATAAAATCAAATTAAAATTTGGTTGCCGGAGGTAATAATGCACTCCAGTCCCTCCGGCGCCCACCTCTCGCAGAAGGCCGCGAGCGTACCGGTGGGAACAGCTCTACAAACCCGTGAGCATGCGCACAGGTGTATACATTAAATAGTGGTGAGCATAATGTATGCCCTGTGAGTACGGTGGTTGTGAGCCTGGTGGATGAACCGGTAATGTGTCGTGTGATTGTTAAACCTTTTGCTAATAAACCAACTGGTTCTTAATAGCAATGTGTTGCTGTGAATTCTTAAGCAAAGATCATTATCATAGGCGGGCCCTCGAACGAGGATGACTTGCTTCCACGAATTCACAGATGTTTCAATGAGGGACCCGATGTTCCAGTCCTGAACTCCAATCGAGGGAGTGGAAGATGTCTGTGCGTGGATTTTTTTAATGTGGGGTGACCGTTGGACATCAGCCACCACACGGGCTTGACAGAGCGAGGCCTTTATCCAGTGGCAAGGGTTAACCAGGACGACTGGAGTAAGCAAAGAACCCATGAAGCAAATACATTACAGTAAGCAACATCTGTCTGATATGTTGTGCCTTCCTGATAAGTGTAATTCCTGGTTCGACACAAGGAGTCCTGATGGAGATCCTCTCTTCAAATGGTTTTTCAAATAAACAAACTTCTGAGAAAGGGAAAAAAAATGATCAGAGAGGAACTCGTGCTCCTGATTGCTGGGCTGGGCCTCCCACTGTGGGACGCGCGAGCCTGGACCTCTGTACAGGGTCTCTCATTGCAGAGTGCAGGCCTGGCCCTCTGTGCTGGGCTGGGCCTCCCACTGTGGGACGCGCGAGCCTGGACCTCTGTACAGGGTCTCTCATTGCAGAGTGCGGGCCTGGCCCTCTGTGCTGGGCTGGGCCTCCCATTGCAGAGTGCGGGCCTGGCCCTCTGTGCTGGGCTGGGCCTCCCACTGTGGGACGCGCGAGCCTGGACCTCTGTACAGGGTCTCTCATTGCAGAGTGTAGGCCTGGCCCTCTGGGCTGGGCTGGGCCTCCCATTGCAGGGCGCAGGCCTGGCCCTCTGTGCTGGGCTGGGCCTCCCATTGCAGAGTGCGGGCCTGGCCCTCTGTGCTGGGCTGGGCCTCCCATTGCAGGGCGCAGGCCTGGCCCTCTGTGCTGGGCTGGGCCTCCCATTGCAGAGTGCGGGCCTGGCCCTCTGTGCTGGGCTGGGCCTCCCATTGCAGGGCGCAGGCCTGGCCCTCTGTGCTGGGCTGGGCCTCCCATTGCAGAGTGCGGGCCTGGCCCTCTGTGCTGGGCTGGGCCTCCCATTGCAGGGTGCGGGCCTGGCCCTCTGTGCTGGGCTGGGCCTCCCATTGCAGGGCGCAGGCCTGGCCCTCTGTGCTGGGCTGGGCCTCCCATTGCAGAGTGCGGGCCTGGCCCTCTGTGCTGGGCTGGGCCTCCCATTGCAGGGCGCAGGCCTGGCCCTCTGTGCTGGGCTGGGCCTCCCATTGCAGGGCGCAGGCCTGGCCCTCTGTGCTGGGCTGTTGCCCATGGCCCGAATCGTGCAGCAACGCTAATGCCTCAGATCAAAGCAACGTGGCAGACGGAGGTCTCAAGCAGATGTTAGACCGCTCATCGCCACATGCAGAGGGCCTAATGCTTGTTTCCGGCGTGGGTAAAGGACACGTCCTTGTTTGTCCTTGCCCAATATGGTGGGTGGCGCGTTTCCCGCCCGCCATTTTGGGGACTTGCAAGCACGCTTAGCGGAGGATTTTCGCTCCGGAGCGGCAGCGATGGCGGGGGGGGGGGGGGGGTGAGGTGTTCTGGGCGGGCGGTCAGCCCCCAGCGCCCCGCGGCGATCCTCGGGGTCGGGTTTAGCGGCAGCGCGGAGCAGCACCGCCGGGGAGAGCTGCGCCCGGTGTGTACAACGCCCCCTGGTCTCGACACCGGCGCGAGTTTGGGCCGTTGCCCGACCCGTCCGCCCCGCAGCGCGCCCCGCACTGACCGCCCGGGAAATCGGGGCGGACCAACGATACCGACAGCGGAGAGGTGAGTAATGTCGTCCCAAGGTAAGGTGATTGTTTGTCCTTTTCATTTGTTTAGCGATTTGTGTTGTGGTGCCGTGGGCAATGTTTTGGGAATGTTTTTGTGGGTGTTTTAGGTTCCCCCCACCCCCCGCCCGCCCCCAGGCGTCTCTGGGAGCGCTCCCGGCCCGGCTCTTTAGCTCGGGAGTTTCCCATCCTAACGCCCCAGGAGAGAGGTGTACAACACCTCCCTTAGCGCTGCGCCCCCTGACCCAGGGCCCAGCCGCCCAATGTTACTGACTGAGGCGCAAACTGTTCCCGGGCGCTAACTTTACCGCCCCCGCCGCCATTACCGCCCCCGAAATCAGCCAAGCCGAAAACCCAGCAACAAGTGCCTGTAAAATGGGCGCTACATGACCCAGTGGAGCACCTCAGCACGTATCGCTGCGCTATATAAATGCGAGTTGTTGCTCCTACGATCCTCGAGAGTAACCTGCCGTCCCGGACAATTCGCTATGTCACGCTAGCTCTCTGGCCTTTTGTGTTTGAAGGTTCTGGGCTGATGGAGAACCCAACAATATCGGGAACCAGGGCGAGGACTGTGTCCACACCGATGACAAGGGACAATGGAACGACAACGTGTGCACCATGAAATACCCCTGGATTTGCGAGCAACAGGCAAAGTCCGCGTGAAATTCCTGCCGTGCCTCTCGAAAATACAAACGGACTCACATTTTCCCCGCTGGTATCTGAGATAAGTACAAGGTGTCAGGGTGAGGGGGCACTGCACTCAACTCAACTCAACCCAGCCGTGCCAAGCAGAGGCCAGACACCCAGGTTGGCACGATGTCCCCATGTTACACCACTGATTACACGTCATTGGCTGTAAAGCGCTTTGGGACACCCTGAGGTTGGGAAAGGTGCTGTAAGAGTGCAAGAAAGCGAAAGACTTGCATTTATATAGCGCCTTTGACCTGTCCTCAAATCCCCGTTAATCCTCACACCAATTACTTTAAGCCTATGGCCCCCTCTGCCCACTATAGGGCATCGATCCTTGTTAAGATGAAAGAAAGACTTGCATTTATATAGTACGGCAGCCAATTTGCGCACAGCAAGCTCCCACAAACAGCAATGTGATAATGACTCAGATAATCTGTTTTGTGTTATGTTGGTTGAGGGGCAAATATTGGCCCCCAGGACAAATGCAAGTCTTTCTTTCGGTGATTCCTCCGGTCACCAGCATCACGCTGTACATTAACCCGTCACAGTATTTACCGCAGAGGTGCTTTCTATGAGATCATAATAAGAAATAGGAGCAGGAGTCGGCCATTCGGCCCCTCGAGCCTGCTCCGCCATTCAACGAGATCATGGCTGATCTTTGACCTCAACTCCACTGTCCCACCCGATCCCCATATCCCTCGATTCCCCTAGAGTCCAAAAATCTATCGACCTCAGCCTTGAATATACTCAAAGACTGAGCCTCCACAGCCCTCTGGGGCAGAGAATTCCAAAGATTCACCACCCTCTGAGTGGAAATTTCTCCTCATCTCAGTCCTAAATGGCCGACCCCTTATCCTGAGACTGTGACCCCCCTGGTTCTAGACTCCCCAGCCCGGGGGGAAACATCCTCCCTGCATCTACCCTGTCAAGCCCTGTAAGAATGTTGTATGTTTCAATGAGATCACCTCTCATTCTTCTAAACTCTAGAGAATAACGGCCCATTCTACTCAATCTCTCCTCATAGGACAATCCCCCCATCCCAGGAATCAGTCTGGTGAACCTTTGTTGCACTCCCTCTATGGCAAGTATATTCTTCCTTGGGTAAGGAGACCAAAACTGTGCTCAGTACTCCAGGTGTGGTCTCACCAGGGCCCGATATAATCGCAGTAAGACGTCTTTACTCTTATACTCAAGTCCTCCTGTAATAAAGGCCAACATACCATTTGCTTTCTTAATTGCTTGCTGTACCTGCAGGTTAACTTTCAGTGATTGGTGCACAAGGTCACCCAGGTCCCCCTGAACACCAACATTTCCCAATCTCTCAGCGTTTAAACAATACTCTGCTTTTCTAATTTTCCTACCACAGTGGGTAACGTCACATTTCTCCATGTTATATTGAGATTGTTTGAAGTCTGCGCCAATGTTCCCTCTAATTGTTTTTGCCCTGCGCAGTCTCTCTAACTGGCTGTGCGCCTGTTGAAATTTCTGCGTCTGCGCGGTTTCTGCCGCGTCAATGGCAGTGAGCGGCCAGCGCAGATCTCCAGTCCGAAGCACGGCCGGCAGTGGGAACGTTGGTCTCTGCCTGTCTTCACGCTCTATTCCTCTTACAGCTGACTGAATAAAGACGAATATGTTAGCTTACTTTGATTTTCAATTCTTTCCCGCTCTCCCTACCCGGACCGATTTAAGCCTGTTGTACTTTCAGTTGGTCTGTCACTGCATTAGATTTGAGAGGTGGTAATGAAACCGCTCGGCATTCATTCCCTGTATGTGTGTCTGTGTGAGTGTGTGTCTGTGGGAGTGTATGTGTGTGTGTGAGTGTGTGTCTGTGTGAGTGTGTGAGTATGTCTGTGTGAGTGTGTGTCTGTGGGAGTGTATGTGTGTGTGTGAGTGTGTGTCTGTGTGAGTGTGTGTCTGTGTGTGAGTGTGTGTCTGTGTGAGTGTGTGAGTATGTCTGTGTGAGTGTGTGTCTGTGTGAGTGTATGTGTGTGTGTGAGTGTGTGTCTGTGTGAGTGTGTGAGTATGTCTGTGTGAGTGTGTGTCTGTGGGAGTGTATGTGTGTGTGTGAGTGTGTGTCTGTGTGAGTGTGTGAGTGCGATTGAGTGTGTGTGAGTGTATGTGTGTGTGTGAGTGTGTGTGTGAGTGTATGTGTGTGTGTGAGTGTGTGTGTGTGAGTGTGTGTGTCTGTGTGAGTGTATGTGTGTGTGTATGTGTGTGTGTGAGTGAGTGTGCGAGTGAGTGCGAGTGTGTGTGTGAGTGTATGTGTGTGAGTGTATGTGTGTGTGTGAGTGTGTGTGTGTGTGTGTGTGTGTGTGAGTGTGTGTGTGTGTGTGTGTGTGTGTGTGTGAGTGTGAGTGTGTGTGTGTGTGACTGCGTGTGTGAGTGTGTGAGTGAGTGCGAGTATGTGTGTGTGTATGTGTGTGTGTGAGTGTGTGTGTGTGTGTGTGTGTGTGTGAGTGTGTGTGAGAGTGTGAGTGAGTGTGAGTGTGTGTGTGTGTGAGTAAGTGTGAGTGTGTGTGTGAGTCTGAATGTGTGTGTGTGAGTGAGTATGTGTGAGTATGTGTGTGTGCGTGTGTGTGTGAGAGTGTGTGTGAGTGTGTGTGAGTGTGAGTGTGTGTGTGTGTGTGTGTGTGTGTGAGAGTGTGTGTGAGTGTGTGTGAGTGTGTGTGTGTGTGTGTGTGTGTGTGTGTGAGTGTGTGTGGAGGGTGTGTGTGTGTGAGTGTGGAGGGTGTGTGTGTGTGAGTGTGTGTGAGTGTGGAGGGTGTGTGTATGTGAGTGCGTGAGTGTGTGTGTGTGTGTGTGAGTGTGTGTGTGTGAGTGTGTGTGTGTGTGTGTGAGTGTGTGTGTGTGTGGAGTGTGGAGGGTGTGTGTGTGTGGTGGGGAGGGTGTGTTGTGAGTGTGGAGGGGGTGTGTGTATGTG